>NW_025536535.1:0-56354 GCF_020615455.1 Coregonus clupeaformis
AAACACAGTGCGCTAATATACGAAAGCGTCTAAAAGAGCTTTCTATTGGTTGGGCATTTTGATCTGTCAAGCTACCGAGGTGTCTGACTAACTGTTGCTGCTGTTAGAAGCGTCCCAAGTCCACTAGATTATACGTCACACTAGCAGCATAGCCTTAAAGTCCCAAATCGCCATCTGCTGACTGGATGGGTAAAATCATCACTGATAAAAGTTATTGTGATGACTATACATTTGTTATCACCTTCAATTCTTGCACATTTCCTCATAAAAGTATGTTTTTCCGAACTCTAAACTCGGAAACCAATCAGAGGGTCCCGCTATCCCTGGTGATGGAGGCAGCCAATGGCCTGCTTCTATCTACGATGTAACCTACAGCCTCTTGTGAAAATGTATTGAAGAGAAACAGATATATCTAGCTCCAGAAGACTGAGGATAAGATAAATATGTTTTTTGAGTGTACTTGAAATATTCAGCATGCAACGCAATTGTCCTGATATAATGAAGAGGTAACTCCATGGACCATTTTTCGATTTATTGAGGTCAATGTTACAGTTTGAATAGCCTAGCCCAGCTACTGTAAATGTCAATGTTTGTTTCATTATCTAGTGCTCTCTCTCAGTTAATTGACATTCTCAATCATGTTTTAGGCGTAAAAATATTTCTCATTTCAAGTAACTAGCTGCAGGCTTAAAAGAAACATTCCAATCATATACTTTGTACAGAAACCCAAGATAAAAGTATATGAAAAGAAGTGTGTGTGTCTCGTCTGCTAGAATGGAGGTTTGGAAACGACAGCAGCATATTAGGCCAATACATATGGCATAGCCTACATATAGCATACCTTGCAGTACAATCTACTCTAAAACAGTTGTACAATGTGCTAAAGTCAATAAGATCCCCTGAGTTTGATTTCTAAACCAGATGAGTTCTCAAATAGCAGCTGACCAATACCATGGTGGGCATAATGTTGGATGCATTGGAATATAAGGTATGGAAACTGATAAAGAGCCTGTAGGATTATAGACAAAACTGTTGGGAAATGAATGTTTGACTTTCAAATACTAAATGTTTAGTGAATGGGAGTATATTTATGTGCTTTACATGATTAACTGTCCTACTAACCTTCTAGAAGTTGACGGTGCCAAAATCTTACCAATGCATTCATTATTCTACTAACTATGACTGAGTGTGAGACAATGTACGTTTCATGCATATACATACGAACACTATCACAAAAAGTGTTTCACCATTTATTGAGTACGGAGAGAAATAGCAAAGGTGTCTCAGGCAGTATGTGAAGTATCTAAATATAGTTTAACCTACCAATCAATGTGTTTCAAGTGCCATGGAGGGCACAATATTACAATGTTGCAGTCCAGAAATGAGAGCTTTACCATCTCTGCCAAAGTCTGGGCATCTGATGGAGGCTGTAGAACTGTCAAACACATGCTTCCATATTCCCCCTTCTCTCTAGGAGCATTTGTGTGCCCAGTCCCCAAAGGTGTATGGAAAAGATGCCACCCTGGTCACCAATGTAGCTGACTGATGTAGAGAGACAAGTGCCTTAGCAGAATAAAATCTAAAGCTTGTGTGGTCCAGAGATGAGAACATTACCATCCATGGTAAAAGCCTGGGCTACTGACGGGGACAATAGAATTCTCCCCATTGCATGTCGTTACATGTCAGTTACACTAGCTAATAGCTCAGCACCGGGAATAAACACTACTTTAGTTTTTTTCTGTTAAGTTAAAACAGCAGTTACCTTGCCAGCTACATCAATCAACTAAAGAGTAGCCAGTTTCTGCTCTGCTTGCTTTTACAACTCGGAAAAAGAGCAAAACACAGACTCCTCTGTTCAACTCTCCCGTGCCGCCTGCTATGTTGTGTCCAGCCAGCCTTCCAGAAGCTTTTCCTTTTCACAAAGCCTACCCGACCGCTCTGTGCCGTCCGCAAGGTCCTAAAGCACATGTCGTTACATGTCAGCTACACACAATACCCCATAATGACAAAGCAAAAAAAGGTTTTTAGAAATGTTAGAAAATTTATAAAATAAAAAATAAAAAAAATACACCAAGCCATGAGGTTGAAGGAATTGTCCGTAGAGCTCCGACACAGAATTGTGTCGAGGCACAGATCTGGGGAAGGGTACCAAAAAATGTCTGCAGCATTGAATGTCCCCAAGAACACAGTGGCCTCCATCATTCTTAAATGGAAGAAGTTTGGAACCACCAAGACGCTTCCTAGAGATGGCCGCCCGGCCAAACTGAGCAATCGGGGGAGAAGGGCCTTGGTCAGGGAGGTGACCAAGACTCTATGGCCTGAATGCCAAGGCTGCAAGAAAAATACATGTGTTCAACTTTCACTTTCAACCAAATGCAGATTGGATGTTGGGTATAGTCTTCTTTTCAACATCTTTTCAACAACATTTTGCTAGGTGGGGTAGCCCAATTTCAAAACACAGTTTTATTGTGTTCAATAATCATATTACTTGTATTTTTTTAAACGAGCATCTTAAAACAAAAATGTTGTTTTGTGGCAATAAATCACTGATATCGATTAAATCAGGCTGTACGTGCTGTTGAAACTAACTAAAAAGTCACATGGAAATGGGAGATATCTTTTACCTCACTGGTTGGAGGACAACCTGCAGAATAGAGTCAGCTACATTTTAAGTGATGCATTTAAATTCAGGGGTCCCCAAAACAAAGACAAATTCAATACTTATTTGTCATCACTCATCGATATCACGTTGAAATCAATTGGGGAGGGAGGAGATGAGGTTGCTGGTCCTGTTAAAACTAACAGCTCAAAAAACACACGGAATCTGGGAATAATGTGTAGAGGAACATTTGTAGAAAACATATAGCTACATTTTGAAGTGTTGCACACATTCTAAATCGTGACATTATTCATTAAAATACTCCTTCTACATTGTTAAAACATTCTACATTGTGACATTATTTCATTGACATCATGGAACACCTCCTTCATGTATGAATTGTCTGATGTTTAATCAGACATCTTTTATCAGAGTATCTCTTGTCACATTGATCACAGCTATGAGGTTTCTCTCCTGTGTGTGTTCTCTGGTGTGATTGTAAACTCCCTGATGAAACAAAACTCTTTCCACAGTCAGAGCAGTGGTAAGGTTTCTCTCCTGTGTGTGTTCTCTGGTGTATAGTCAGCTGGCTAAATGTAACAAAACGCTTCCCACATTGATTACAGCTATAAGGCTTCTCTCCAGTGTGTGTTCTCTGGTGTACAGTCAGCTGGCTAGATGCAACAAAACTATTCCCACATTGATTACAGCTAAAAGGCTTCTCTCCTGTGTGTGTTCTTTGGTGTGTTTTCAGGCTTCCAGATGTAACAAAACTATTCCCACATTGGTTACAGCTATAAGGTTTCTCTCCTGTGTGTGTTCTCTGGTGTGATTTTAAATATCCTGAGGAAATGAAACCTCTTTCCACAGTAAGAGCAGTGGTAAGGTTTCTCTCCTGTGTGTGTTCTCTTGTGTATAGTAAGACAGCTAGTTGTAAAAAACTCTTCCCACATTGATCACAGCTGTAAGGTTTCTCTCCTGTATGGATTCTCTGATGTACTACCAGGCTGCTTGAGTGACTAAAACTCTTCTCACATTGATCACAGCTATAAGGCTTCGCTCCTGTATGGATTCTCTGATGTACTATCAGGCTGCTTGAGTGACTAAAACTCTTCCCACATTGATAACAGCTGTAAGGTTTCTCTCCTGTGTGTGTTATGTGGTGTGACTAACTGTCCTGATGAACAAAAACTCTTCCCACAGTCAGAGCAGTGGTAAGATTTCTCTCCTGTATGGATTCTCTGATGTATTTTAAGGGTTGCTAAAGAGATGCATCTCTTCCCACAGTCAGAGCAGTGGTAAGGTTTCTCTCCTGTGTGTGTTCTCTGGTGTATAGTCAGCTGGCTAGATGTAGTAAAACTCTTCCCACATTGATCACAGCTATAAGGTTTCTCTCCAGTGTGAATTCTCGTGTGTACTTTTAGTGAATCTGAGCTTGAGTAACTCTTCCCACAGTCAGAGCGGTGGTGAGATTTCTTCCCCGTGGGTTTTCGCTGGTGTTTCTTGAGATGTTCTGATGTGGAAAGACTCTTCTCTGCCTTGTCAGCTTCATGATGTTGTTGAGGCTCCCCAGAGGATCCACAATAGTCACGTCTCTCTCCTGTGTGAACAACAAAGTCAGACAGATGGTTAATGTCCCACAACAGCAGAAATCCACTGTTTATTTGAGCTAAAAGGTGATGTCCATGATGCTGTACATCAATTTACATCTGTAATTCATTTTTTAAATGCTTTTACAAACTTATTTGACAATTGTCTTAATAAGACATCAAGTGAGCAACAACAGCCATATTCTGTCTTATTTTTTCACTGGTATAGTGAATGATTCTAGGCTAGAAATGAGTTATTAAAGTTTCTGAAACCCCTAAGCACTTTGCCAGATGACTTTTGATCACCAATATAGGCCCATTTCTGTGATTGCAAGAATTGCAGCATTAAGATCTGTGTCGGTATTCACAATTTCACCACCGTGGGGTAAACTCAAGGAGTTCTCAGAGGCTGCCAGCAAAAATAGCCTCCATTTACAGAGTGCATTTCACACTACTTTTGGATTATAATTGTAAGGCTCGTTTGAATGTCCTGCTTAATATAATGTTTGTGCCATCGTCTCAAATCAACTGCTTTATACTTTATTTGCTACCAGCCTGTTAATGAGCGTTAGCATTCAAGCTAACAAGTGCTGCATCCAAAATACATATTTTGCAACTATCACAACCAAATATGTGACCCACCGTCCCTTTTCAGTCTCATGTAGTTACATATATTTAGAAAAGGAATACTTTCACCAAATTGCCAAAATGGATTCTCTGAACATTATCTCACCAGGTTACCTGATTAGGCAAACCATTAACAGTATTACATTGTCTACTGTTGCTATTAAATATTTTATTAACTTCAAGTACTAAAGGTAGTAGATTACAATTAGGGAAAACCTAAAACCCAAAGACAAAACCAATATCTAGACCTAGGGCCTATATCATCAGATCCTCTGAGGAACTTTGGTTGAACAAATTAACCACTTTGGGGGCTGGACATTTAATGTCCACTGCCTTTTCATTTCAAAAGTCCTGATCTCCTAAAATATATGTTTGCCGGGTTGCTTTCACCTCTCTGGGAGGAAGGACGTCAACATTGCACAGCAGCTGAAACCTGGTTCCAGTGTCCACAACAACAACCAAGCTCCAGATAAATAAACCTTTTCATTGCAGAAGTCCTGATCTTCTCAAAAAATTGATTTCTATTTGCATTATATTTTTTACAGCACTGTCTCACAAAAGCTCTGAACCGATATACATTTTACAGACACAGTATATTTTACATGAGTTATCTTGTTGTTATTAGTCCCACCTTTCAGCTCCATTCAACACCCCCCATCTATCTCTTAACACCATCACTACTGGATTTCTATTGGCCATATATTTTTTAAACTGTGCTGTGATGTTTCACAAAAAGCTCTGAACCTTTCTATTCTCATAGTTTCTACAGATTGTAAATTAAAGAAACATTTTTGCTAAAAGTATTATTATATTATTGATCGATTGACTATGACTTCAAATCACCTAGTATTGCTATCTGCAGGGTTAGCTCCAGGTAAATGTTGCAATTCTTCAGCCATTCCTGGAACTGTGTCCAAAAAAACTAGCTACATATGGACAGTACCAAAATAAATGATCTAATGACTCTGCCACGTCGCAGCGAAATCTGCAGAGCTGGGAAGGTTGTATCCCCCATATATACAGTGGGGAGAACAAGTATTTGATACACTGCCGATTTTCCAGGTTTTCAACTGTGAGAGACGGAATCTAAAACAAAAATCCAGAAAATCACATTGTATGATTTTAAGTAATTATGTGTTGTGGTCAGATGAGACCAAAATCGAAGCTCTTTGGCATCAACTCAACTCGCCGTGTTTGGAGAGGAGGAGGAATGCTGCCTATGACCCCAAGAACACCATCCCCACCGTCAAACATGGAGGTGGAAACATTATGCTTTGGGGGTGTTTTTTCTACTAAGGGGACAGGACAACTTCACTGCATCAAAGGGACGATGGACGGGGCCATGTACCGTCAAATCTTGGGTGAGATCCTCCTTCCCTCAGCCAGGGCATTGAAAATGGGTCGTGGATGGGTATTCCAGCATGACAATGACCCAAAACACACGGCCAAGGCAACAAAGGAGTGGCTCAAGAAGAAGCACATTAAGGTCCTGGAGTGGCCTAGCCAGTCTCCAGACCTTAATCCCATAGAAAATCTGTGGAGGGGGCTGAAGGTTTGAGTTGCCAAACGTCAGCCTCGAAACCTTAATGACTTGGAGAAGATCTGCAAAGAGGAGTGGAACAAAATCACTCCTGAGATGTGTGCAAACCTGGTGTCCAACTACAAGAAACGTCTGACCTCTGTGATTGCCAACAAGGGTTTTGCCACCAAGTACTAAGTAATGTTTTGCAGAGGGGTCAAATACTTATTTCCCTCATTAAAATGCAAATCAATCTATAACATTTTGACATGCGTTCTTCTGGATATTTGTTGTTGTTATTCTGTCTCTCACTGTTCAAATAAACCTACCATTAAAATTATAGACTGATCATGTCTTTGTCAGTGGGCAAACGTACAAAATCAGCAGGAGATCAAATACTTTTTTCACTCACTGTAACTCCACCAGTCCTATTTATGATGTCATTTACAAAGATTATACCTTTTTAAACATTTTATCGAAAAAAGACAGTTTTTTTTATCAATTAGTATATTTGAGTTTTACCACAATATTTGTTGTATTATTTGTTCGGTCTTTTCTGGTATATTCAACTGAAATTGCAACCAACTTTCTATGGCTTGTTTTAAAAATAACTATATTTTGGAGATGATTTTGTTTTTCAAATAATGGCCTTTTTCTGAATAAAGGGAAAAAAGGCCATTCTTGAACATAGGGTGAGACATTCTTACTAATCTGCTAGAGAACCAGTTCGGATTTAAGTATAACTTTTTGTATGACTGACGCCTTTAGTGAGAGGTCTAATGCTTTAATATTTAATCATTTCTGCCCTCTGAATTCAAATTCATTATATAAATAGGCCCTTTTTAATTTGGTCTGTCTTGCCATTCCAAATAAAATTAATTTGTGGATTTTAAAGAAAACATTAAAATCATCAGCGTACAATGACACCTTTGTTTTTAAGCCCTGGATTTATAATCCCTTAATATTATTGTTGGATCTGATTTTAACAGCTAACATCTCGATGGCAATAATAAATAGATATGCCGAGAGTGGACAACCTTGTTTCACTCCCCTCTTGACAGTTTAATACTTTCTGAGAAGTAACCATTATTGACTATTTTACACCTAGGGTTACTATACATAACTTTAACCCATTTTATAAGAGATCCTCCAAAATTGAAATATTCGGGCATTTATATATAAACTCCAGTCGTACTTTATCAAAGGCCTTTTCAAAGTCAGCTATGAATACCAGGGCTGGTTTCCTGATTTATCATAGTCTTCTATTGTTTCCAGTTCTTGTCTTATATTATCTCCAATGTATCTTCCATGGCAATGACACAGGTCAAACGTTTTCTGTAAGTCTTCACAAGGTTTTTCCACACTGTTGCTGGTATTTTGGCCCATTCCTCCATGCAGATCTCCTCTAGAGCAGTGATGTTTTGGGGCTGTCGGCTGGGCAACACAGACTTTCAACTCCCTCCAAAGATTTTCTATGGGGTTGAGATCTGGAGACTGGCTAGGCCACTCCAGGACCTTGAAATGCTTCTTACGAAGCCACTCCTTCGTTGCCCGGGCGGTGTGTTTGGGATCATTGTCATGCTGAAAGACCCAGCCACGTTTCATCTTCAATGCCCTTGCTGATGGAAGGAGGTTTTCACTCCAAATCTCACGATACATGGCCCCATTCATTCTTTCCTTTACACGGATCAGTCACGGATCAGGTCCCTTTGCAGAAACAGCCCCAAAGCATGATGTTTCCACCCCATGCTTCACAGTAGGTATGGTGTTCTTTGGATGCAACTCAGCATTCTTTGTCCTCCAAACACGACCGAGTTGAGTTTTTACACAAAAAGTTCTATTTGGTTTCATCTGACCATATGACATTCTCCCAATCCTCTTCTGGATCATCCAAATGCACTCTAGCAAACTTCAGACGGGCCTGGACATGTACTGGCTTAAGCAGGGGGGACACGTATGGCACTGCAGGATTTGAGTCCTGGCGGCGTAGTGTGTTACTGATGGTAGGCTTTGTTACTTTGGTCCCAGCTCTCTGCAGGTCATTCACTAGGTCCCCCTGTGTGGTTCTGGGATTTTTGCTCACCGTTCTTGTGATCATTTTGACCCCACGGGGTGAGATCTTGCGTGAAGCCCCAGATCGAGGGAGATTATCAGTGGTCTTGTATGTCTCCCATTTCCTAATAATTGCTCCCACAGTTGATTTCTTCAAACCAAGCTGCTTACCTATTGCAGATTCAGTCTTCCCAGCCTGGTGCAGGTCTACAATTTTGTTTCTGGTGTCCTTTGACAGCTCTTTGGTCTTGGCCATAGTGGAGTTTGGAGTGTGACTGTTTGAGGTTGTGGACAGGTGTCTTTTATACTGATAACAAGTTCAAACAGGTGCCATTAATACAGGTAACGAGTGGAGGACAGAGGAGCCTCTTAAAGAAGAAGTTACAGGTCTGTGAGAGCCAGAAATCTTGCTTGGTTGTAGGTGACCAAATACTTATTTTCCACCATAATTTGCAAATAATTTCATTAAAAATCCTACAATGTGATTTTCTGGATTTTATTTTCTCAATTTGTCTGTCATAGTTGACGTGTACCTATGATGAAAATTACAGGCCTCTCTCATCTTTTTTAAGTGGGAGAACTTGCACAATTGGTGGCTGACTAAATAAAAAAAATTCCCCACTGTAGGTCTCTCCATTGGTGGGAGATGGACATTTAAGCTGATCAACACTCTCTTTATATTACTGACTTGTAGAGTTAGGCATTAGGTTAGCAGTGTGGTTAAGGTTAGGGATAGGCATTAGGGTTAGCAGTGTGGTTAAGGTTAGGGTTATTTAAGGTTAGGGTTAGGCATTAGGGTTAGCAGTGTGGTTAAGGTTAGGGTTAGGCATTAGGGTTAGCAGTGTGTGAGTACTGAATTGCATGACCTCTAAAAGCACATTTAAAAGTGTCCCACACAATTAAGGGGATCTGCTGTACCTATGTAATGTCGGAAAAATTGAGTTATAAATTCCTCTGTCCTAGTTAAAAACAAATTATCATCCAATAGGCTTTGATTAAATTCCAATACCCTTGCCCACGTGGAAATTCAGTAAGGGTAATGTATATGCCAATTATATGATGGTCCGACCGCATTCTGTCCCCATCAACACTTTTTAAACTTTTGGTGCCAGCGAGAATAACATAAGAGAAGTGAAGACGACTAGCTTGATTGAGTCTCCGCAACGTATATCTCACTAGGTCAGGATATTTAAGCCTCCATATATCCACTAGTTCCAATATATCCATGACATTCATGATTTTCTTAAGAGCATGAGGGTGATAGTTTGTAGTGTGATTTCCTTTACGGTCCATAGAGGTATTTAAAACCGTATTATAATCTCCCCACCATAATAATAGAGTCTTGAATTGTTTGTAGGGTTGATAAATTATTATATATTTTTTCAAAGAAGCGTGGATCATCATTATTTGGACCGTAAAGGTTAATGAGCCGTATCTGTTTATGGTCCAATAACATATTTAAAATCATCCATCTACCTTGAGGATCTGTTTTGGACAAATTTGCTCATTTGGATCAAAATTACTGTTAATTAATATCATCACCCCTTTTGAATTTCTTTGCTCTTGGGAGAAATATATTTCAGCCCCCAGTCTTTCAACTATATCTAAAATTGCTGAATGAGTTTCCTGTAAACAATAGATATTATATTCCTTCTCTTTTAGCAGGTAAATACTGATCGTCTTTTTCTTATTATCTGCTAAACCATTACAATTATAACTGGCTATACTTATTTTACCATATTGAGATACAAGTTTCAAATCTATTTATCATAATATATGTTTGTAAACTCACCATTAAAAAGTACCATAGTAATTGAGTGTCCATATAGCCTTACCATGATATTTACATTGCTACTATGTAAACCTCACATTGTTCTCCACTATTCCACCGACTAAACCCCCAGATATGAAAAAGCATTTCCATATCCTTCACCCCGGTTTGCATTATATATAGCTATTCAAAATATATAGATATTAAAAATCCTGCTTATCTTACATTTCTATAATTAACAAATAATATTTGTCAATAATGTAGGCAGTTCATGCAAATTATCGTTACCTCTTACCAGGATTGCCATTACAAAAGTACATTTTTGGCAAGGAATTATTATTTTGGCAAACAATGATTGTGATTCATCCAATATTAATCCCTAACATCTTTACTCCCTAGCAACAGTTGTGGGATACACACACACACACACACACACACACACACACACACACACACACACACTCATTAACAATCAACCCCTTTCCCCCACAAACAACCATAAACTCAGATGCTCAACAGTTGTTCCATCCCCAGAGCCCAACTCAAGAAAGGACTTGATTTACAAATGCATATACAGTTGCAGCTGTAGGAGAAGGCAATGCAAAATTGAGTAAAAAAATGGCAGAAACGGGGAGATTTGATGAACCATTGTGGCAGAAACGGGGAGATTTGATGAACCATTGTCAAGTCCTAGGTGATGGAGATCAGATCCACCCCCTTCCCCTGAAACACACACCCACTAGTCCCCCGTTGTGACCATTTCCCCCAGCATCTCTGTCCAGTCAGACCTTTGACGTGCCTTGAGCATCTTACGCCGGGTGGACACTACACGACTTTCAAAATCCTATTAGCCTCATTAACGTTTTCAAATCAGACATTCATCCTTGCCCTACAGAGTGGAAATATCTACCAAACATTTTGAATTGAATAACATTGCTTGAGAACTTCAAAGCTGTAACGATTTCACACTGGCTTTGGTTAAAGGCATGTACACCTCATAACCGTTACGCAAAGATGTCTGAACTTCTTGACGAGGTCGCTAGGTTTTGGGTTACGGTTGCTACAATAGCTTTCTCTATGAATTTGAGAGTGGTTACATTTCTCAGCCCCCATCCCTCAGCTGTTTACCAAACCAAGTCTCAGGGCAGCCATTTTGTTGCTGTTTAAAACCTAGGTTGTCCTTTAAAAAAGCCACTCATCAATCAACCAACCAATCTGCAGTTCAAACAATAACAAAGCTGTCGTTCCACCACTGTTTTGGTAATAAGATGATGGATGGGACTGGAGAAATGTAACTACTCTCAAAATCATAGACACACCTAGGTGGTGGGTAAGGGTAGGTAACAACACATCTGCCACACTGATCCTCAACACGGGGGCCCCTCAGGGGGTGCGTACTCAGTCCCCTCCTGTACTCCCTGTTCACCCATGACTGCATGGCCAGGCACGACTCCAACACCATCATTAAGTTTGCCGACGACACAACAGTGGTAGGCCTGATCACCGACAACGATGAGACAGCCTATAGGGAGGAGGTCAGGAGACCTGGCCGTGTGGTGCCAGGATAACAACCTCTCCCTCAACGTGACCAAGACAAAGGAGCTGATCGTGGACTACAGGAAAAAATAGAGGACTGAGCACGCCCCATTCTCATCGACGGGGCTGTAGTGGAACAGGTTGGAGAGCTTCAAGTTCCTTGGTGTCCACATCACCAACGAACTATCATGGTCCAAACACACCAAGACAGTCATGAAGAGGGCACGACAAAGCCTATTCCCCCTCAGGAGACTGAAAAGATTTGGCCTGGGTCCTCAGATCCTCAAAACATTCTACAGCTGCACCATCGAGAGCATCCTGACTGGTTGCATCACCGCCTGGTATGGCAACTGCTTGGCCTCCGACCGCAAGGCACTACAGAGGGTAGTGCGTATGGCCCAGTACATCACTGGGGCCAAGCTTCCTGCCATCCAGGACCTCTATACCAGGCGGTGTCAGAGGGAAGGCCCTCAAAATTGTCAATGACTCCAGCCACCCTAGTCATAGACGGTTCTCTCTGCTACCGCACAGCAAGCGGTACCGGAGTGCCAAGTCTAGGTCCAAAAGACTTCTCAACAGCTTCTACCCCCCAAGCCATAAGACTCCTGAACAGCTAATCATGGCTACCCATACTATTTGCACCCGGTACCCCCCTGTACATATAGCCTCCCTACTCTTATTTTATTTGACTTCTGCTCTTTTTTTCTCAACACTTTTTTTGTTGTTGTTTTATTTTACTTTTTTATTAAAAATAAATGTTGGTTAAGGGCTGTAAGTCAGCATTTCACTGTAATGTCTGCACCTGTTGTATTCGGCGCATGTGGCCAATAAAATTTGATTTGATTTGATTTGAAACCTATGGATGCAAGGACTGACCATCCATGATATCAACATTATAGTTTTAACTTGGAGGCGATACAGTGTTGGTTTACATTTACAATGTTTCCAAACATTGGAGTAAAAAAAGCTTATTTGGGTTCTGATCGGAGTACGACAGTTGAACTAAGCTCATAAGGCATGTGTTATATTCTTCAAGAATCAATGGCTATATATAAATAATTTAAAAGTCAAAATATGGATGTAGCAACTACAGATTTCACCTTTAACACCACACATCAGTTAAACAACTGCAGAGTTTGTGCCTCTGTTTTTAAGACAGTACTTACTAGTGTTAATCAGGGCCCGGTTTCTCAAGACCATCTTACTGCTAAGTTCATCATTAGAACCATTGGATGCCTTAAGATGCCTTTGGGAAACCGGAACCAGATATCCAGTTTCCTCCTATTCTTCCTCCTCCTTTTTCGATGTGACAGTCATCTCCTCCGTCTCCTCTTTCACTCCAAAAACGGGAGCCTCCTCTTCTTTCACTGCAACATCATCCTCTTTCACTCTGAACGCATCTTCCTCTTCTTTCACTGTAACATCCTCCTCCTCTTTCACTCTGAACGCGTCTTCCCTCTTCTTTCACTGTAACGTCTTTCTCTTCTTCTTTCACGGTAACAGCCTCACCCTCTACTTGTTTTTGTATTGTAACATCCTCCTCTTCCCACTCTGAACGCGTCTTCCTCTTCTTTCACTGCAACATCATCCTCCTCTTTCACTCTGAACGCGTCTTCCTCTTCTTTTACAGTAACATCCTCCTCCTCTTTCACTCTGAACGCGTCTTCCTCTTCTTTCACTGCAACATCCTCCTCCTCTTTCACTCTGAACGCGTCTTCCTCTTCTTTCACTGTAACGTCTTTCTCTTCTTCTTTAACGGTAACAGCTTCACCCTCTACTTGTTTTTGTATTGTAACATCCTCCTCTTCCTCCTCCTCTTTCACTAGAGCTTCTTTCTCCGTCCAGCAGACCTCCTCTTCTTTAGCAGGAGGAGAGTAGCTTAGTGAGCTCATGGTCGGGGATGTTAGCTAGCTAGGCTAGTGCTAACTTAACCAGCCAGCTAGCTGACCAATAACAACAACACCGTAAATATGAAATTAAATGGGATAACTAACTACACGACAGAAGTAGGTTTAAAACACAGTGGCTAATATACACGAAAGCGTCTAAAGAGCTTTATTGGTTCGGCTATTTTGTCTAGCAAGCTACCGAGGTGTCTGACTAACTGTTGCTGCTGTTGAAGAAGCGTTCCGTCCACTAGATTATACGTCACACTAGCAGCATAGCCTTAAAGTCCCACATCGCCATCTGCTGACTGGAGTGGGTAACGAAGTTGAGTAAAATGTAGATTTTATTTTCAGACAAAAAGTTAAAGGGTAGGAAGCATGAGTTTTTACTCACCAATGTAACAACACAGTGTGGTTAAAGACTTAGGAACTTAGTTGTAGTCACGATCTGGTTACCTATTAAGTACAAGCAGTTATGTTTTAGCATTATTACATATTTATTCACTTATTTCCGGATATCTTCTAAACTACCCACAATGCATTATTTCTCAACGTCATATTGATGTACTCTTTTTTTATTTATTGTTTAAAATATTTTTTATTGAACAGTAACATGCATATTGGTCTACTCTGTGCTACCGAGTTTGAACGCTATCTCTGCAGCTAGCTCAAGCTGGCTAACGTTAGCCACACCTGGACTTGTGTGGCTAAAGACTTGTACAACCCAAGATAGACCAGAGCCTGTCGTTTCCAATAGGAGCAAATTAATCATAGTGGGCAGAACAAGCAAGGAGGTGGGCAGAGCCAAGCAGGAGCAAGAGAGGTCCTATTGGCCCGTTCTAGCATTTATTTGCATATTTCCGTTAGGGAACGCCTACTCTGCAATAACTCAATTCGCCCTTGCACTCCTTCTAAACAACACAATTATTAGAAACTTTGTCAAAGGCTAAAGTCTACAAAACGTAGTCCACTCTGTTTGACACAGATTCTAGTTTTGAAAATAGAAAACTGTATTGAGATCAAACGTTCATCATGAGAAAATTAGCATAATGTCGGACAAAAATCCATCTCGCTCCATCTTCTCCCACTGCCAGCAACTGGGGCTTCCTCTCAACACCATATTTGATGCCGGCCACTTCCTTCCTTCTGTGTTTATTATAGATTCAAGTTTTGGAAACATTAAAACTGTATTGAGATTAAATGTTTAATCGAGGAGAAAATGTGCAGAATGTCCATCTTCTCCCGCCACTGGGCTTCCTCTCATCACCATATTTGGTAGTGAGCGGAAACGTCAACCGGATGCTTAACATTTATACATCAGGTGAAATATCTGGCTCATTGTTCTATCTGTGGTGTGGTTGTGTTATCAGGTGGTGGGCAGAAGCTGAAAAGAGCGAAGTTAATCGATCCCAGTCGAGGGAGGACCTGATTTTTGTATATGACAGTAAAATATTGTTATGATGACTATAACATTTGTTGGCACCTTCAATTCTTGCACATTTTCGAAAGACCGGCGGGGGGTTGAGACCGAGTCAAGACCGAGACCGGAAGGGGGACAAGGGGTCCGAGACCGAGACCGGGAGGGGGACAAGGGGTCAGAGACCGAGTCAAGACCGAGACCGGGAGGGGGACAAGGGGTCCGAGACCGAGTCAAGACCGGGAGGGGGACAAGGGGTTCGAGACCGAGTCAAGACCGGGAGGGGGACAAGGGGTTCGAGACCGAGTCAAGACCGAGACCGGGAGGGGGGACAAGGGGTCCGAGACCAGTCAAGACCGAGACCGGGAGAGGGGACAAGGGGTCCGAGACCGAGTCAAGACCGAGACCGGGAGGGGGGACAAGGGGTCCGAGACCGAGTCAAGACCGAGACCGGGAGGGGGGACAAGGGGTTCGAGACCGAGTCAAGACCGAGACCGGGAGGGGGACAAGGGTCCGAGACCGAGTCAAGACCGAGACCGGGGAGAGGGACAAGGGGTCAGAGACCGGAGTCAAGACCGAGACCGGGAGAGGGACAAAGGGGTCCGAGACCGAGTCAAGACCGAGACCGGGAGAGGGACAAGGGGTCCGAGACCGAGTCAAGACCCGAGACCGAAAGGGGGACAAGGGGGTCCGAGACCGAGTCAAGACCGGGAGGGGGACAAGGGGTCCGAGACCGAGTCAAGACCATGGGAGTCCAATTCAAGACCATGATTTAAATTTTGTCAAATCACCACCATAATAAGAGTCCAAAATGTCCAGTATTTCTGTGTTCATATTTCAGAACAACATATGGATTCTTTAGACATTCAGATTAGTGAAAAAAATGCATGCTTTGGGATGAAAATGATGACTAACCCAAACACATGAACAATGGGCCTTCTACGCCTTCAAGAGAAGGGCTAAGTATTTAAATTATAATTATAATTATATTATTCTTTTCAGTGATGTTCTGATTTAATCTCTGCAGCTTTTGTTGGAAAGGAATCGGTTAACACTGAAGAGATAAAAATATTATTTTCTGGTCTCTGGGGAGATAAATCTAGCTGGCAAAGTCAGCCATTGGCTAGGTCATCAGAAGCCAAATAGAAGGCATCTGCCATTCAACTGTATTAGGGGGAAAATGTTGGAGTGACAGTAGAATCAACCAATCACATTTTGACTTAATGGGTGGGAACGTTTTTACAAAAACTTCTGCCTTCTTGAAGGCAAACAGGTCACTGCACAATAGCGAGCAATAGTTTTCCCACGGTCTAGCTAGCTAGCTTTTGTTGTCGGCTAGTTTGCAGCGGTTGCAGCAGGTGTTATCAAAGAGGATGTTGTTGCTAATTTGTTAGCTATATCAGGTTGGATGGGGAGCGTCACTGCACAGCTATTTTCAGATCTCTCCAGAGATGTTCGATCGGGTTCAAGTCCGGGCTCTGGCTGGGCTACTCAAGTACTTCAACAAGAAGTTAAGTTTCAAATGATCATCATCTCATGAGTGGAACTGTGTTTTTTATTGCGGCATGTTTGCTTTTGTTGGAAAGGAATCGGTTAACACTAAAGAGATAAAAAGATCCAGTCAGTTAAAAAAAATGTCTGGTCTCTGGGGAGATAAATGTAGCTGGCAAAGTCAGCCATTGGCTAGGCCATCAGAAGCTAGATAGAAGGCATCTGCCATTCAACTGTATTAGGGCAACATTTTGGAGTGACAGCAGAATCAACCAATCACATTTTGACTTAATGGGTGGGAACGTTTTTACAAAAACTTCTGCCTTCTCGAAGGCCAACATGTCACTGCGCAATAGCGAGCAGTAGTTTTCCCACGCGTCTAGCTAGCTAGCTTTGGTTGTCGGGCTAGTTTGCAGCGGCTGCAGCAGGTGTTATCAAAGAGGATGATGTTGCTAATTTGTTAGCTTCTTCCTTTTCAAGAATAACTTTCAACAAGAAGTTAAGTTTCAAATGATCGTCATCTGGTGGAACTGTGCTTTTATTGCAGCTTGCTGTTGTTAGCCATCTCTTTGAAAATAACTTCTGTGTGTGAAACATTGTTGCATTTAAAGTGGAACTGACAGCAACCCTAACCCTAACCCTAACATTCGGAAAGTATTCAGACACCTTCCCTTTTTCCACATTTTGTTGGATGGGGAGTGTCACTACACAGCTATTTTCAGATCTCTCCAGAGATGTTCGATCGGGTTCAAGTCCGGGCTCTGGCTGGGCCACTCAAGGACATTCAGAGACCGAAGCCACTCCTGCGTTGTCTTGGCTGTGTGCTCAGGGTCGTTGTCCTGTTGGAAGGTGAACCTTCACCCCAGTCTGAAGTCCTGAGCGCTCTGGAGCAGATTTTCATCAAGGATCTCTCTGTGGGCCTCCCGAGTGGTGCAGCGGTCTAAGGCATTGCATCGCAGTGCTAGAGGCATCACTACAGATCCGGGTTCGATCCCGGGTTGTATCGCAGCCAGCCGCGACCGGGAGACCCATGAGGCGGCGTACAATTGTCCCAGCGTATTGGATGTCCTTGTCCCATCGCGCTCTAGCGACTCCTTGTGCGGCTGGGCGCATGCACGCTGACTTCAGGTCACCAGCTGTACGGTGTTTCCATTGGTGCGGCTGGCTTCCCGTTAAGCGAGCAGTGTGTCAAGAAGCAGTGCGGCTTGGCGGGTCGTGTTTCGGAGGACGCATGGCTCTCGGCCTTCGCCTCTCCCGAGTCCGTACGGGACTGTAACTACCAATTGGATATCACAAAAATTTTTAATAATAATAATAATAATGAAACATGTAAAAAAGGATCTCCTCTGTACTTTGCTCCGTTCATCTTTCCCTCGATCCTGACTAGTCTCCCAGTCCCTGCCACTGAAAAACATCACCACAGCATGATGCTGCCACCACCATGCTTCACCGTAGGAATGGTGCCAGGTTTCCTCCAGACGTGACGCTTGGCATTCAGGCCAAAGAGTTCATTCTTGGTTTCATCAGACCAGAGAATCTTGTTTCTCATGGTCTGAAAGTCCTTTAGGTGCCTTTTGGCAAACTCCAAGCGGGCTGTCATTTGCCTTTTACTGAGTGGCTTCCGTCTGGCCACTCTACCATAAAGGCTTGATTGGTGGAGTACTGCAGAGATGGTTGTCCTTCTGGAAAGTTCTCCCATCTCCACAGAGGAACTCTGGAGCTCTGTCAGAGTGACTATCGGGTTCTTGGTCACTTCCCTGACCAAGGCCCTTTTCCCCTGATTGCTCAGTTTGGCCGGGTGGCCAGCTCTAGGAAGAGTCTTGGTGGTTCCAAACTTCTTCCATTAAGAATGATGTGTTCTTGGGGACCTTCAATGATTTTCCCCTGATTGCTCAGTTTGGCCAGGTGGCCAGCTCTAGGAAGAGTCTTGGTGGTTCCAAACTTCTTCCATTAAGGCCACTGTGTTCTTGGGGACCTTCAATGCTGCAGAAATGTTTTGGTACCCTTCACCGGATCTGTGCCTCGACACAATCCTGTTTCTGAGCTCTACGGACAATTACTTCGACCTTATGGCTTGGTTTTTGCTCTGACATGCACTGTCAACTGTGGGACCTTATATAGACAGGTGTGTGCCTTTCCAAATCATGGCAAAACAATTGAATTTACCACAGGTGGACTCCAATCAAGTTGTAGAACCATCTCAAGGATGATCAATGGAAACAGGATGCACCTGAGCTCAATTTCGAGTTTCATAGCAAAGGGTCTGAATACGTACTGTTTTTTAAAAATGTTAATACATTTGCACACACATTTTATTAAACTGTTTTTGCTTTGTCATTATGGGGGTATTGTGTGTAGATTGATGAGGGAAAAAATATGTAATCCATTTTAGAATAAGGCTGTAACGTAACACAGTGTGTAAAAAGTCAAGGGGTCTGAATACTTTCCGAAGGCTCTGGAATTGATAAGTCGTATTCCTCCACTACATTACTATCACATGCATCAGTAGGGATTAACCAATGAGTATTACGCAACGCCCACTGAAAAAGGAAGTGGGTTTACGGTTTATACCTGCGTAGAGCCTCCACTACACCACTGGCCCTTTGGGTTTACGGTTTATACCTGCGTAGAGCCTCCACTACACCACTGGCCCTTTGGGTTTACGGTTTATACCTGCGTAGAGCCTCCACTACACCACTGGCCCTTTGGGTTTACGGTTTATACCTGGTCTATAGCCTCCACTACACCACTGGCCCTTTGGGTTTACGGTTTATACCTGGTCTATAGCCTCCACTACACCACTGGCCCTTTGGGTTTACGGTTTATACCTGCGTAGAGCCTCCACTACACCACTGGCCCTTTGGGTTTACGGTTTATACTGCGTAGAGCCTCCACTACACCACTGGCCCTTTGGGTTTACGGTTTATACCTGGTCTATAGCCTCCACTACACCACTGGCCCTTTGGGTTTACGGTTTATACCTCGTAGAGCCTCCACTACACCACTGGCCCTTTGGGTTTACGGTTTATACCTGCGTAGAGCCTCCACTACACCACTGGCCCTTTGGGTTTACGGTTTATACCTGGTCTATAGCCTCCACTACACCACTGGCCCTTTGGGTTTACGGTTTATACCTGCGTAGAGCCTCCACTATACCACTGGCCCTTTGGGTTTCACGGTTTATACCTGCGTAGAGCCTCCACTACACCACTGGCCCTTTGGGTTTACGGTTTATACCTGCGTAGAGCCTCCACTACACCACTGGCCCTTTGGGTTTACGGTTTATACCTGCGTAGAGCCTCCACTACACCACTGGCCCTTTGGGTTTACGGTTTATACCTGCGTAGAGGCCTCCACTACACCACTGGCCCTTTGGGTTTACAAAAAGTGAACTCTCCTACATGAGTTCTCTGGTATTACGGTTGCTGTTCTTTCAGAATCACAAACCTGTCACACTCTGAAGTCCTATAGGTTCACCACTGAAGGCCTATAGGTTCACCACTGTCACACACTGAAGGTCTATAGGTTCACCACTGTCACCACTGAAGGCCCATAGGTTCACCACTGTCACCACTGAAGGCCCATAGGTTCACCACTGTCACCACTGAAGGCCTATAGGTTCACCACTGTCACACACTGAAGGTCTATAGGTTCACGACTGTCACCACTGAAGGCCCGTAGGTTCACCACTGTCACCACTGAAGGCCTATAGGTTCACCACTGTCACACACTGAAGGCCTATAGGTTCACCACTGTCACCACTGAAGGCCCATAGGTTCACCACTGTCACCACTGAAGGCCCATAGGTTCACCACTGTCACCACTGAAGGCCTATAGGTTCACCACTGTCACACACTGAAGGCCCATAGGTTCACCACTGTCACCACTGAAGGCCTATAGGTTCACCACTGTCACACACTGAAGGTCTATAGGTTCACCACTGTCACCACTGAAGGCCCATAGGTTCACCACTGTCACCACTGAAGACCTATAGGTTCACCACTGTCACCACTGAAGGCCTATAGGTTCACCACTGTCACCACTGAAGGCCTATAGGTTCACCACTGTCACCACTGAAGGCCTTTAGGTTCACCACTGTCACCACTGAAGGCCTATAGGTTCACCACTGATCAAACAAGTCTATAATAGATAACGTTGTTAAGATACAGTGGGGGAAAAAAGTATTTAGTCAGCCACCAATTGTGCAAGTTCTCCCACTTAAAAAGATGAGAGAGGCCTGTAATTTTCATCATAGGTACACGTCAACTATGACAGTCAAAATGAGAAAAAAAAATCCAGACAATCACACTGTATGTCACGGTTTACTATGCCAGAACCCAGAAGCAGACAAGGACAAGGTACGTTGAGAGAAAGGTGAGTGTTTATTTAGTAGATTCCGAGTGAGGCTGAATAATCCAGGGAACAGAGCGGGTGGCGTGGATGGGTTGTTGAGGGTGCAGTGGTTGGTCCGGTACTGGCTCGGCAGCCGCCGACCATCAGGCAGAGGTTAGGTGACGGTTCCGGGTGAGAGACTGCAGACAGAACAAAAACGGAGGTCAGTACACAGCAAGTAACAAGGTGCAAAACAACAAAACTAACTAATGGCTCAGAGGCTGACACGCTGACAAACATACTGTTCATAGCTAACGATCCGGCAGGAACTGGATGTTGGGCCAGAGCCTAAGAAGGGTGATGATCAGGACCAGGTGTGCAGATTGCTGATGGGATGCAGGTGCGGAAAACAAGAGCGCTCCCGGAGCGTTCCCGAACCCTCGGGAAACTGGAGATTACGAACCGGAACACTAGTCACCAGACAGGACCCGACTCAGACAGCCGGGATCGTCACAGTACCCCCCCCTCCGACGGAACGCCACCGGGCGGACTCCCGGAGCGCCAGGATGGAGGCGGTAGAAGTCACTGATGAGGTCCGCATCTAGGACCTGTCGCCGCGGAATCCAACTCCTCTCTTCAGGGCCATACCCCTCCCAGTCCACGAGATACTGAAACCCCGGCCCCGCCGTCTGGAATCCATGATGCGACGCACCGTGGTAGGCAGGACCACCTCCGATCATTCGAGGAGGAGGAGGAGGAGGCGGAGGGAGGCAACAGAGGACTGAGGAAGACAGGCTTGAGGCAGGAGACATGAAAGGGTGGGATGGACTCTGAGCGTCCTCGGTAGTTTGAGTCGAACTGCCACTGGATTGATCACCTTCTCCACCACAAACGGACCAATGAACTTCGGTAACAACTTCCTAGACTCAGTCCGTAACGGAAGATCCCGTGTGGCCAACCAAACCCTATCTCCGATGGTATAGGTGGGAGCGGGGATCTGGCGACGATTCGCCTGGAGCTGATACCGGTCCGAAACTCTAAGGAGTGCCTTTCTGGCCCGATGCCAGGTCCGGTGGCAACGACGAATATGGGCCTGAACAGAAGGCACTGAGAGCTCCCCTTCTCCTGAGAAGGAAACAGGGGAGGTTGGTAGCCATACAGGCACTGGAAGGGAGACATCCCAGTGGCAGATGTAGGAAGAGTATTGTGGGCATACTCAACCCAAGGCAACTGAGAGACCCAGGAGGTGGGGTTGGAAGAGACCAGACAGCGTAGCGTGGATTCCATCTTCTGGTTGGCTCTCTCCGCCTGACCATTGGATTGGGGGTGAAAACCAGATGTGAGACTGACTGTAGCTCCAATGGCCAAACAGAAGGACTTCCAGACAGCAGAGGTAAACTGAGGGCCACGGTCGGAAACGATATCACTGGGCAAACCGTGGACCCTGAAAACCTCCCTAACCAGGATCTCGGACGTCTCCGAGGCAGAGGGAAGCTTGGCAATAGGCACAAAGTGGGCGAACTTGCTGAATCTGTCCACGATAGTCAGAACGACCGTGTTCCCCTCAGAAGCGGGCAACCCAGTGACGAAGTCCAGGGCCAGATGCGACCATGGTCGCCGGGGAATAGGAAGGGGGTGAAGTAGTCCAGAGCTGGGCCGATTGGTACTCTTATTCTGCGCACACACTGGACAGGCAGCAACAAAACCCCGAGTATCCTCGGCCATGGCAGGCCACCAAAAACGTTCTGCGAAGAAACGCCATTGTCCGAGCCACGCCAGGGTGACAAGCCATCTTGCTGGCGTGGGACCACTTGAGGACAGCAGGACGAACCGACTCAGGCACAAACAACCGACCGGGTGGACCGTTACCGGGACCGGGCTGAGTCCGAAGGGCCGCCAGCACCTCCTCCTCAATCTTCCACATAACTGCTCCTACGACGCAGTTCCGGGGGAGGATTGTCTCGGTCTTGGACCCACTCTCCTCCGTCTTGGAGAACATCCGGGACAAGGCGTCCGCCTTGCCGTTCTTAGATCCAGGTCGGAACGTCAGGGCAAACTTGAATCGTCCGAAAAACAACGCCCACCTGGCCTGACGGGGAGTTGAGACGTTTAGCCGATTGCACGTAAGCAAGATTCTTGTGGTCAGTCCAGACAATAAACGGTTGCTCCGCCTCCAACCAGTGGCGCCACTCCTCCAAGGCAAGTTTCACCGCGAGAAGCTCCCGGTTACCCACATCGTAATTCCTCTCCGCAGGCGAAAGGCGGAGAGTAGTAGGCGCAGGGATGGAGTTTACTGTCCGTGGAGCATCGCTGCGACAGGATGGCGCCAACTCCCACATCAGACGCGTCCACTTCAACGACGAACTGACGGGCCGTGTCCGGTTGAGAGAGAATCAGTGCGTTGGTGAATCGCCTCTTCAAATCCAGAAACGCTCGATCCGCCTCCGGATTCCACTTGAAGGTCCTGATACTGGAAGTCAAGGCAGTTAACGGAGCGGCCACACGGCTGTAATCCCGGATGAATCTGCGGTAGAAATTCGCAAACCCCCAAAAATCTCTGGAGCTGCAATCTGTATCGGGCTGGGCCCATTCCAGAACTGCTCTAACCTTCTCCTGGTCCATCCTAATCTCTCCCCTGGAGATGATGTACCCGAGAAAGGATGTCGTGTGGGCGTGAAACTCGCACTTCTCGGCCTTCACGAACAGGCGATTCTCCAACAATCGCTGCAGAACCTGCCGGACATGCTGGACGTGGTCGGGAAGGTTCCTTCGAGAAGATCAGAATGTCATCCAGGTAAACAAACACAAAGAGACCGATCATATCTCTCAGGACGTCGTTCACCATACTCTGGAATACCGCTGGAGCATTGGTCAGTCCAAACGGCATCACCTGATACTCGAAGTGACCCATCGGTGTATTGAAACCCGTCAACCACTCATCCCCCTCTCTGATCCGGACCAGGTGATACGCATTGCGTAGGTCTAGCTTGGTGAACACCGTAGCACCCTGTAAGGAGTCGAAGGCAGAACTCATCAAGGGCAGGGGATACTTGTTCTTGACCGTGATGTCATTCAACCCCCGATAATCAATACACGGTCGAAGAGAGCCATCCTTCTTACCCACAAAGAAGAATCCTGCCCCCAGGGGTGATGACGAGGGACGAACGAGACCAGCAGCTAGGGACTCCTTGATGTAGGTCTCCAACGCCTCACGTTCAGGTCGGGAGATACTGTATAACCTTCCCCTTGGGGTAGACAGCTCCAGGGACCAGGTTGATGGCACAATCATATGGTCGGGTGGGGAGGGAGTGACAGAGCCTTCTGCTTACTGAAAACTTCCCCCAAATCGTGATATGTCTCGGGAACCAGGGACAAATCTGGGGTTTAGCCTCAATCACCTGACTGGGAACCGAATGGGGGCAGGCAGTCTTGAGACAGTTAGCATGACAATCAAGGCTCCAACTCGTTACCTTGCCCGTCACCCAATCGAACGTGGGATTGTGTTCCTTCAGCCAGGGGTATCCAAGGACCAGAGGAACATGGGAAGACGGCAGAATGAAGAATGAAATCATCTCAGAATGATTCCCCGACAACCGCATCTTAACCCGGTTCAGTCCTCATCGTGATACGTGCCAGACTACTGCCGTTCAGAGTGGTCGCCTCAATGGCTTCCGGCAATTGCTCCTTGGAAAGCCCCAGCTGTTCCACCAACTCGGCATCAAGAAAGCTTCCACCGGCACCTGAATCGATAAAAGCGTTAAGCGCTAAGCTCTGATTCCTGTTCGCAAGGGTAGCCGGGAAACGGGGTCTGACAGAGGTACTGAGAGGTTGAAACTGGCTCGCTAAAAGTCCTCCCAACTTTAGCGAGCCGGGCAGTTTGACGACCGCCGGGAACAAGTGGAGATGTAATGTCCTCGAGCTACCACAGTAGAGGCAGCAGTTGGTCTTACGTCTATGTTGACGCTCCTCCTTGGTTAACCCGTGCACGCCCCACTTGCATGGGTTCAGAATCGGAGAGAGGACCTCTCCACTAATCCATTGTGGTGGAGAATGATCGACGTGTTCTGGTCCACCACCCGACCCGGCTGGGAACTGAGAAGCTGATCGATTGGACGGACCCCATTGCTTCTCCCTCCTTCGCTCTCGGACTCGATTATCCACCCGAATAGACAAGGCTACCAAGCTGTCCAGGTCACTAGGCTCGGATAGGAGATCAACTCATCCTTGAGCTGCTCCGACAGACCCTGGTAAAGGCCGCTTGCAGCGACTCCTCGTTCCACCCACTCTCCACAGCCAACGTCTTGAACTCCGATCACGAAGTCGGCCACGCTGCGAGTTCCTTGGCGAAGCGAAAACAGGCGCCTAGCTGCGTCCCTCCCTCGGACGGAATGGTCGAAGAGCTTCCTCATCTCGGCCGTGAACCCCTGGTATGAAGCCATGCAGGGATCCTGTCGTTCCCAAACGGCTGAAGCCCACTCCAGCGCTCGACCACGCAGCAACTCAATCACAAAGGCTATCCTAGCCTTGTCTGTGGCATAAGAGTAGGGCTGTAGATCGAACACTAATCCACACTGCATAAGGAAGGAACGGCATCTTCCCAGCTCCCCTCATATTTATCCGGCGTCGGAACCTTGGGCTCACGGATGGACACAGCTTCAGAAGCGGCAGGCGAGATGGGTGAAACCGGCAGTGGATCCTCCACCGGACACTTACGTTGGTTCTGGACCTCCGTCAGACCGGTAGAAAGGTCCCGAACTGACAACGCGATCTCCTGTAGTACCGTGCTATGATGGCCCAACATCTTCTCCTGCTGGGTAATAGCATGGCGAACGGAGTCCAGGTCCGCTGGGTTCATTACTGGCCGGATCGTTCTGTCACGGTTTACTATGCCAGAACCCAGAAGCAGACAAGGACAAGGTACGTTGAGAGAAAGGTGAGTGTTTATTTAGTAGATTCCGAGTGAGGCTGAATAATCCAGGGAACAGAGCGGGTGGCGTGGGATGGGTTGTTGAGGGTGCAGTGGTTGGTCCGGTACTGGCTCGGCAGCCGCCGACCATCAGGCAGAGGTTAGGTGACGGTTCCGGGTGAGAGACTGCAGACAGAACAAAAACGGAGGTCAGTACACAGCAAGTAACAAGGTGCAAAACAACAAAACTAACTAATGGCTCAGAGGCTGACACGCTGACAAACATACTGTTCATAGCTAACGATCCGGCAGGAACTGGATGTTGGGCCAGAGCCTAAGAAGGGTGATGATCAGGACCAGGTGTGCAGATTGCTGATGGGATGCAGGTGCGGAAAACAAGAGCGCTCCCCGGAGCGTTCCCGAACCCTCGGGAAACTGGAGATTACGAACCGGAACACTAGTCACCAGACAGGACCCGACTCAGACAGCCGGGATCGTCACACTGTAGGATTTTTAATGAATTTATTTGCAAATTTTGGTGGAAAATAAGTATTTGGTCAATAACAAAAGTTTCTCAATACTTTGTTATATACCCTTTGTTGGCAATGACACAGGTCAAACGTTTTCTGTAAGTCTTCACAAGGTTTTCACACACTGTTGCTGGTATTTTGGCCCATTCCTCCATGCAGATCTCCTCTAGAGCAGTGATGTTTTGGGGCTGTCACTGGGCAACACGGACTTTCAACTCCCTCCAAAGATTTTCTATGGGGTTGAGATCTGGAGACTGGCTAGGCCACTCCAGGACCTTGAAATGCTTCTTAGGAAGTCACTCCTTCGTTGCCCGGGTAGTGTGTTTGGGATCATTGTCATGCTGAAAGACCCAGCCACGTTTCATCTTCAATGCCCTTGCTGATGGAAGGAGGTTTTCACTCAAAATCTCACGATACATGGCCCCATTCATTCTTTCCTTTACACGGATCAGTCGTCCTGGTCCCTTTGCAGAAAAAACAGCCCCCAAAGCATGATGTTTCCACCCCCATGCTTCACAGTAGGTATGGTGTTCTTTGGATGCAACTCAGCATTCTTTGTCCTCCAAACACGACAAGTTGAGTTTTTACCAAAAAGTTATATTTTGGTTTCATCTGATCATATGACATTCTCCCAATCCTCTTCTGGATCATCCAAATGCACTCTAGCAAACTTCAGACGGGCCTGGACATGTACTGGCTTAAGCAGGGGGACACGTCTGGCACTGCAGGATTTGAGTCCCTGGCGGCGTAGTGTGTTACTGATGGTAGGCTTTGTTACTTTGGTCCCAGCTCTCTGCAGGTCATTCACTAGGTCCCCCCGTGTGGTTCTGGGATTTTTGCTCACCGTTCTTGTCATATTTTTGACCCCACGGGGTGAGATCTTGCGTGGAGCCCCAGATCGAGGGAGATTATCAGTGGTCTTGTATGTCTTCCATTTCCTAATAATTGCTCCCACAGTTGATTTCTTCAAACCAAGCTGCTTACATATTGCAGATTCAGTCTTCCCAGCCTGGTGCAGGTCTACAATTTTGTTTCTGGTGTCCTTTGACAGCTCTTTGGTCTTGGCCATAGTGGAGTTTGGAGTGTGACTGTTTGAGGTTGTGGACAGGTGTCTTTTATACTGATAACAAGTTCAAACAGGTGCCATTAATACAGGTAACGAGTGGAGGACAGAGGAGCCTCTTAAAGAAGAAGTTACAGGTCTGTGAGAGACAGAAATCTTGCTTGTTTGTAGGTGACCAAATACTTATTTTCCACCATAATTTGCAAATAAATTCATTAAAAATCCTACAATGTGATTTTCTCGATTTTTTTTCCTCATTTTGTCTGTCATAGTTGATGTGTACCTATGATGAAAATTACAGGCCTCTCTCATCTTTTTAAGTGGGAGAACTTGCACAATTGGTGGCTGACTAAATACTTTTTCCCCCACTGTATTAATGTATCAATGAAGGTGTGTATATATTTGGCCTGGATAAGTGGTTTTATGCACTGACTAAATGGAAGCTGATAATGATGAGTTTTCTACTCTGCTGGTCTCGGGAGTCCTCACCGTCCGAGACCGAATCAATTCAGAGTATAAATGTATCCGAGACCGGTCCTCTGCAGCTCAGCTGGTAGAGCACGGCGCTTGTAACGCCAGGGTAGTGGGTTCGATCCCGGGACCACCCATACGGAAAAATGTATGCGAACATGACTGTAAGTCGCTTTGGATAAAAGCGTCTGTTAAATGGCATATTATTATTATTATTAAGACCGAGACACTCAATATTTGGTCTTGAGACCCGACTCGCGTACTACAACACTGCCTAATAGTACTGTAGAGCTCTTTAGGATCGTCCTGCCCCCCTGGGGGTCCACCGCCCTGCAGCGCTCCAAACCAACACACCCCACTCAGCTTTAGGATGTTAGTGAAACGTTCATTATTGGTTTTGAGTGTGTTAGGCCAAGGCCAGAGTGACAACCAACAGTACAGCAGACCCCCAGGGCCAGGACTGAGCAGCCCAGCAGACCCCCAGGGCCAGGACTGAGCAGCCCAGCAGACCCCCAGGGCCAGGACTGAGCAGCCCAGCAGACCCCCAGGGCCAGGAGCAGTACAGCAGACCCCCAGGGCCAGGACTGAGCAGCCCAGCAGACCCCCAGGGCCAGGAGCAGTACAGCAGACCCCCAGGGCCAGGACTGAGCAGTACAGCAGACCCCCAGGGCCAGGACTGAGCAGCCCAGCAGACCCCCAGGGCCAGGACTTAGCAGCCCAGCAGACCCCCAGGGCCAGGAGCAGTACAGCAGACCCCCAGGGCCAGGACTGAGCAGCCCAGCAGCTAGGGATTTCCTAAATAGGTATCTCCCTTGATGTGGGCGTGTTTTCAATACAGACTCCTTTAGTCGTACAGTAACTCATTTAAAGGCATCCAGACCTTATGAAAGTTGCCCAGTAGACCCTTCATCGTGTAATAAATCAAATCTGGTGATACATAACTTGACATTTCTGCCATCCATTGTGACATTGTGGGAGGATAACCAACCTTCCAATTAATGGCAATGCATTTCCTAGCCGCTATAAATGCTTGATTACACAGTTTCTTCTGATAACAGTCTCCAGTATCAACATTTCCAAGCAAACAAAAAGCAGGGAGAAGGGAGAATCTGTAGACATGCTGAGATAAAAGTACATACTCTTTGCCAGAATTCCACCAGCCTTCACAAGACCATAAAATATGCAATTACTGTATATCCCCTTTTGTGTTTTACACCTCCAGCAGAGGAATTACATTTCTGAGTGCATGTAATTCAGTTTCACTGGCACATAGTACGTTCTATGGATGGTCTTAAACTATGTCTGAGATTATATGAACATGACTGGGCATTCAAACATATCTGTATCCATTCATGATCAACAATAGCTTCTACCAGGTCTTCCTCACATTTTTGTTTGACATGTTTTGTGTCATCGGGAAAAGCCTCTATCAACCCCTGATACAGTTTGTAAATTAACATTGGAGGTTTTGTCAGACTGCCTTAAAATAGTTTCAATCTTTGAAGCTTCTGGCTTGTCCAGTGTTTGCTGCACAGATAGAATAAAGTGTTGTATCTGCAAAAATGACAACTCAGCTCCATCCCAGCCTGGTCTTCCCTGGCTGCCTGACCCTGCTGTCACCATCTGATCCCCCTAAAATGAGGCATGACAAATAAATACCTTGGTGTACATGTATTTATTTATTTTATCTTTATTTAACTAGGCAAGTCAGTTAAGAACATATTCTTATTTACAATGACGGGCCTACACCGCCAAACCCGAGACGACGCTGGGCCAATTGTGCGCCGCCCCTATGGGACTCCCAATCACGGCCGGTTGTGATACAGCCTGGGAATCGAACCAGGGGGTCTGTAGTGACGCCTCAAGCACTGAAACGCAGTGCCTTAGACCGCTGCGCCACTCGGTCTGTAGTGACGCCTCAAGCACTGAGACGCAGTGCCTTAGACCGCTGCGCCACTCGGTCTGTAGTGACGCCTCAAGCACTGAGACACAGTGCCTTAGACCGCTGCAAAATTCACCTGAGCTCCGCAGACTGGTCTTCCCTGGCTGTCTGACCCTGCTGGGACACCATCTGATCCTGCTAAGACATGATGAGCACAGCGTTGTGTACTGACACTGCACCACGACAGTGAAGCCCATAGAGCTGTTTATTACCGTGTCAGTGTGAAAGGTAGGGAATTAGCTTGGGAAACTGACAGACCAATAACGTTACATTGCTATACTGACTAATAAAAAAACTCAACATTGCACTGAAAAAAAAACTTCATAATATCGGTCTTCAATCGTTTCAGCCGTTGGTTTCATCATTTGATTCAGGTCTAGTGTGATTGAGGCAAAAAAGAATAGCTAATGTTAGCATTATTGTTAGCATAGCATAGTATTATGGTTAGCATAGCATTATGGTTAGCATAGCATAGCATTATGGTTAGCATAGCATAGCATTATGGTTAGCAGTGTGGTTAAGGTTGGGGTAATTTGTTACGGTACATCAACTGGTAAAAGCCAAGTTCATCTACTTCTGAAACGGGACAAAACAAAGGCTACAAAAACATTAACAGTACATGTCATTTACACTAGCTAATAGCTCAACAGCACTAGTTTGTATTTGTTCTGTTAAGTTAAACAGCAGTTACCTTGCCCAGTTACATCAGTCAACTAAAGAGTAGCCAGTTTCTGCTCTGCTTGCTTTTACAACACAGAAAAAAAAGAGTGCAACACAACTGACTGCAGCTCCCCTTTATTTCAACTCTCCCGTGCTGGTCCAGCCGGCCTTCCAGAAGCTTCGCCTTTCACACAGCCTGTCCGCCCACTCTGTGGTGTCCGCAAAGTCCTGTCCTTGTTGACTGATTGATCCATTCATCCTTCCATCCCTCCTCAGCCTTCCTCTCCTCTGAAGACCCAGTGAGGGTGGAGCTCAGTCAGAGAGCTGTTGAGGGACTCGTTAGGGAAGAACACTTCTACAGCCAGAGAGGTGAGAGGTCACACATGGTTTAGATGGTAAATATTTATGTCCCCTTAGCGGTTCATCACGTGAGCAAAAGGGAACATGTTCCATCATCTATGTTAATTTACATTAGTGCAAATTGTCACACATTTGTTCTTTGTTAGTATGAAGGTAATTTGTGTATACTGAACAAAAATATAAACACAACATACAACAATTTCAAAGATTTTACTGAGTTGAAGTTCATTAGGCCCTAATCTATGGATTTCATGTAACAACTCCTTCATGTATGAATTGTCTGATGTTTAACCAGAGATCTTTTATCAGAATATCTTGTCACATTGATCACAACTATGAGATTTTTCTCCTGTGTGTGTTCTCTGGTGTGATTTTAAACTTCCTGACGAAACAAAACTCTTTCCACAGTCAGAACCGTGGTAAAGTTTCTCTCCTGGGACCAACACTTTACATGTTGCGTTTATATTTTTGTTCAGTGCAGAATGTACTTTCCCCAATCATTCACCCCATCTTTTAACATTGCTTATGCAGATTTGGTGGCCGGACTGCGTCCAGACTGTCAAACTCCAAACCCATCCTGGCAGATCTAAACCTAATTCGAGCACATTGTGACTTTTGTGCATCCAGATCTAATGCAGCTTGATCGGATGACAGAAGCCACATTTAAGTGTCGGGTGTAACTGAGGCCGTAGATGCTCCATATCCATTACTTTGAGGGTTTTATATAATATGACTAAATGTGTTTATTTCTGTGTTGGAGGGGCAGTCAAGAAATGGAACGGCAAGGCCACAGAACATGACATATGCAGAGCTGTGGGAGACCACCTCAAGCATGCCCCTGGTAGAGCCGGGGGTGGTGTTAACCACGGCCACAGAACATGACATATGCAGAGCTGTGGGAGATCACCTCAAGCATGTCCCTGGTAGGGCCGGGGGTGGTGTTTACCACGGCCACAGAACATGACATATGCAGAGCTGTGGGAGATCACCTCAAGCATGCCCCTGGTAGAGCCGGGGGTGGTGTTAACCAAGGCCACCACGCCTTCAGCAGGCTTGAAAAGTGGGATTGATCTGTTTGATCCATTTGTTTGTTTCAGTTTTCAGTAGTTTAATCCTTTGATGTTGTTGATTTCAACATTTTAAATAAAAAAAAGTAAAAAATGCACTGGATTGGTTGAAGTCGGTAATTGGGTTAATTTGTTTTGCAATATGTTAAAATACAATCAAGCTTTATTTATACAGCACATTTCAGACATGGATGCAACACAATGTGCTTCACAGGAAAAAACTAATAAAAACTATGAAAATAAACACTGAAATATTTACTAGACAACAAACAGAGGATAAAAAACTAAAGAATATCAATGAAAGCTGAAAGACTAAAGAGCATCTAAGGAAATAACATTGGTTAAAACAGTAAGAATATGATGTAATATCCAGCCCAAAATATAAGCTGGTTTTACTACACTGTTTATAAACAATATAATTGTGCAAAAAATAAATCTGTTAATCACATAAATTATTATGATTACTAAATGTTACATAAAATGCAAATATGATGAAATATCAAAACCAAATGTACACCCCTTTGTTAATATGTATTGGCAATAATTAACTTAATGGTGAGGCATGGGATAATTAAACATGTATATTTTGTCAGGCTGGATGTTTGAAATATGAGTAGGTGATTTGAGTCATGCTTCTTCAGTAGTGGAATAAAGACAATTAGCACTTAAATGTTGTAAAGAAATATTGGAGTGATGTAAGATTGTTAATAAAACTGATCATAGACCAATTTATGATACTGGGTCTATGTGCATAGACTGCAAGTACGTTGAATTTAAGATGTTTTCAACTTTCACTTTCAACCATAACCAAACATAGATTGGATTTAGGGCATAGTCTTCTTTTCAACGTCTTTTCAATGACATTTTGCTAGGTGGGAAATCCCAATGTCAAAACAGTTTCAACATGTCCAAATCAATAAGCAATATGCAGAAACAGTTTGTGATATATTGAAAACATAAACATAAAATGTATTATCGACACAAACATGTTCCACAATAGTAATAATATTTATATAACACAACTAAAAAAACACATGGAAACGGGAGATATCTTTTACCTCACTGGTTAGAGGACAACCTGCAGAAGACAGTCAGCTACATTTTGGAGTGATTCATTTAAATTTAGCGGTCCCCAAAACGAAGAGAAACGCAACACTTATTTGTCATCACTCATATCGATATCACGTTGAAATCAATTGCAGGAGAGGGGGGGAGATGAGGTTGCACGTCCTGTTAAAACTAACAGCTCAAACGGAATCTGGATATAATGTGTACATCACTGGTTATAGGACAATTTGTAGAAAACAGCAAGCTACATTTTGAAGTGTTGCATTTTGATTCAAGTGGGTCGCCAACGAGGTAAGTGTAACGCAACACTTTATTTTGTCAGTCACTTTTTGTTAATCACATAAATAGTACTTTGTGAAATCAATTGAACAGGGCAAACGTTTAGGGTTTTTCATTATGACATTATTAATTAAAAATACTCCTACTACAATGTAAAAAACATTCCACATTGTGACATTATTATTATTTCATTGAAATCATGTAACAACTCATCACATTGATCACAGCTATGAGATTTCTCACCTGTGTGTTTTCTCTGGTGCAAAGTCAGCTTTCTATATTCAGTAAAACTCTTCCCACATTGAACAACTCCTTCATGTATGAATTGTCTGATGTTTAACCAGAGATCTTTTATCAGAGTATCTCTTGTCACATTGATCACAGCTATGAGGTTTCTCTCCTGTGTGTGTTCTCTGGTGTGATTTTAAATTTCCTGATGAAGCAAAACTATTTCCACAGTCAGAGCAGTCGTAAGGTTTCTCTCCTGTGTGCATTCTCTGGTGGCTAGTCTGGTGTGATTTTAAAAGTGTTGACGAAACAAAGCTCTTCCCACAGTCGGAGCAGTGGTAAGGTTTCTCTCCTGTGTGTATTCTCTTGTGTATAGTCAGGCTGCTTAAGTGACTAAAACTCTTCCCACATTGATCACAGCTATAAGGTTTCTCTCCTGTGTGTGTTCTCCGGTGTGATTTTAAATGTTCTGACAAAACAAAACTCTTCCCACAGTCAGAGCAGCAGTGAGATGTATCTCCTGTGTGAATTCTCTGGTGTACTTTTAGTGAATATGGTCTTGAGTAACTCTTTCCACAGTCAGAGCAGCGGTAAGATTTCTTCCCTGTGGGTTTCCGCTGGTGTTTCTTGAGGTGTTCTGATGTGGAGAGACTCTTCTCTGCCTCGTCAGCTTCATGATGTTGTTGAGGTTCCCCAGAGGATCCACAATAGTGACGTCTCTCTCCTGTGTGAACAACAAAGTCAGACAGATGGTTAAAGGCTCACAACAGCAGAAATCCTATGTTTATTTTAGCTAAAAGGTGATGTCCATTATGTTGTACAACAATTGACGTCTGTAATGAATGTTTAAATGCTTTACAAACTTATTTGACAGTTGTCTTCATAAGACTGTCAAGAGAGCAACAATTGATGATTCTAGAAAATAGTGCTTAAATAACAAAGAAAACGTTTCAACAATAAAATACTTTATTAACTTCAAGTACTAAAGGTAGTAGATTACAATTAGGGAAAACCTAAAACCCAAAGACAAAACCAATATCTAGACCTAGGGCCTATATCATCAGATCCTCTGAGGAACTTTGGTTGAACAAATTAACCCCTTTGGAGCTGGACATTTAATGTCCACTGCCTTTTTCATTTCAAAAGTCCTGATCTCCTAAAATATATGTTTGCCGGGTTGCTTTCACCTCTCTGGGAGGAAGGACGTCAACATTGGTTCCATCTGAGTGGCTCCAGATAAATAAAGCTGTAAAGGAGGAAAGCTGACTAAAATAGACCCAAAAAAAGGCATTTTGATTAATTTTTTTACGTTAAAAAAAAAGTTCAAATGCCTCTCCTGTGAAGTAGTGAGGTGTGACACATACACCCAGCCTTCTGTAAAGGATCACATATGTGACCGACTGGCTCAATTCGGTCTTATGTAGAAAAATTTGACATTTAGTTTTTAACATTGGATAAAAGTAGAGACTCGGGAGCTAGAAAATTGTATATCATACACTACAGTTGAGAAACAATGGGAAAGTAATTCTGCTGTGAAAGTTGATAAACTTGTAACCCCACTTTTGAGAAAATAGCCCTTGAATATTTTGGTACCTACTGGAGAGCTCTTCTTTGTCTACACCCATTCAGCATCGTTCACAGCCTCTTAAGCCTTAGCCCCACCCATCTCTTTAAGGATTCACATTTGAGGCCATGTGCTAAACAGAGTGAGTACGGTAGTGGCAGGGTAGACCATGTGAGGCCATGTGCTAAACAGAGTGAGTACGGTAGTGGCAGGGTAGACCATGTGAGGCCATGTGCTAAACAGAGTGAGTACGGTAGTGGCAGGGTAGACCATTTGAGGCCATGTGCTAAACAGAGTGAGTACGGTAGTGGCAGGGTAGACCATGTGAGGCCATGTGCTAAACAGAGTGAGTACGGTAGTGGCAGGGTAGACCATGTGAGGCCATGTGCTAAACAGAGTGAGTACGGTGGTGGCAGTGTAGACCATTTGAGGCCATGTGCTAAACAGAGTGAGTACGGTAGTGGCAGGGTAGACCATGTGAGGCCATGTGCTAAACAGAGTGAGTACGGTAGTGGCAGGGTAGACCATGTGAGGCCATGTGCTAAACAGAGTGAGTACGGTAGTGGCAGGGTAGACCATGTGAGGCCATGTGCTAAACAGAGCGAGTACGGTAGTGACAGGGTAGACCATGTGAGGCCATGTATGCTAAACAGAGCGAGTACGGTAGTGGCAGGGTAGACCATGTGAGGTCATGTGCTAAACAGAGTGAGTACGGTAGTGGCAGGGTAGACCATTTGAGGCCATGTGCTAAACAGACTGAGTACGGTAGTGGCAGGGTAGACCATTTGAGGCCATGTGCTAAACAGAGTGAGTACGGTAGTGGCAGGGTAGACCTTGTGAGGCCATGTGCTAAACAGAGTGAGTACGGTAGTGGCAGGGTAGACCATGTGAGGCCATGTGCTAAACAGAGTGAGTACGGTAGTGGCAGGGTAGACCTTGTGAGGCCATGTGCTAAACAGAGTGAGTACGGTAGTGGCAGGGTAGACCATTTGAGGCCATGTGCTAAACAGAGTGAGTACGGTAGTGACAGGGTAGACCATTTGAGGCCATGTGCTAAACAGAGTGAGTACGGTAGTGGCAGGGTAGACCATTTGAGGCCATGTGCTAAACAGAGTGAGTACGGTAGTGACAGGGTAGACCATTTGAGGCCATGTGCTAAACAGAGTGAGTACGGTAGTGGCAGGGTAGACCATTTGAGGCCATGTGCTAAACAGAGTGAGTACGGTAGTGGCAGGGTAGACCATTTGAGGCCATGTGCTAAACAGAGTGAGTACGGTAGTGGCAGGGTAGACCATTTGAGGCCATGTGCTAAACAGAGTGAGTACGGTAGTGGCAGGGTAGACCATTTGAGGCCATGTGCTAAACAGAGTGAGTACGGTAGTGGCAGGGTAGACCATTTGAGGCCATGTGCTAAACAGAGTGAGTACGGTAGTGGCAGGGTAGACCATTTGAGGCCATGTGCTAAACAGAGTGAGTACGGTAGTGGCAGGGTAGACCATGTGAGGCCATGTGCTAAACAGAGTGAGTACGGTAGTGGCAGGGTAGACCATGTGAGGCCATGTGCTAAACAGAGTGAGTACGGTAGTGGCAGGGTAGACCATGTGAGGCCATGTGCTAAACAGAGTGAGTACGGTAGTGGCAGGGTAGACCATTTGAGGCCATGTGCTAAACAGAGTGAGTACGGTAGTGGCAGGGGTAGACCATGTGAGGCCATGTGCTAAACAGAGTGAGTACGGTAGTGGCAGGGTAGACCATGTGAGGCCATGTGCTAAACAGAGTGAGTACGGTAGTGACAGGGTAGACCATTTGAGGCCATGTGCTAAACAGAGTGAGTACGGTAGTGGCAGGGTAGACCATGTGAGGCCATGTGCTAAACAGAGTGAGTACGGTAGTGGCAGGGTAGACCATTTGAGGCCATGTGCTAAACAGAGTGAGTACGGTAGTGGCAGGGTAGACCATGTGAGGCCATGTGCTAAACAGAGTGAGTACGGTAGTGGCAGGGTAGACCATTTGAGGCCATGTGCTAAACAGAGTGAGTACGGTAGTGGCAGGGTAGACCATTTGAGGCCATGTGCTAAACAGAGTGAGTACGGTAGTGGCAGGGTAGACCATTTGAGGCCATGTGCTAAACAGAGTGAGTACGGTAGTGACAGGGTAGACCATTTGAGGCCATGTGCTAAACAGAGTGAGTACCGTGGTGGCAGGGTAGACCATGTGAGGCCATGTGCTAAACAGAGTGAGTACGGTAGTGGCAGGGTAGACCATGTGAGGCCATGTGCTAAACAGAGTGAGTACGGTAGTGGCAGGGTAGACCATGTGAGGCCATGTGCTAAACAGAGTGAGTACGGTAGTGGCAGGGTAGACCATTTGAGGCCATGTGCTAAACAGAGTGAGTACGGTAGTGGCAGGGTAGACCATGTGAGGCCATGTGCTAAACAGAGTGAGTACGGTAGTGGCAGGGTAGACCATGTGAGGCCATGTGCTAAACAGAGTGAGTACGGTGGTGGCAGTGTAGACCATTTGAGGCCATGTGCTAAACAGAGTGAGTACGGTAGTGGCAGGGTAGACCATGTGAGGCCATGTGCTAAACAGAGTGAGTACGGTAGTGGCAGGGGTAGACCATTTGAGGCCATGTGCTAAACAGAGTGAGTACGGTGGTGGCAGGGTAGACCATGTGAGGCCATGTGCTAAACAGAGTGAGTACGGTAGTGGCAGGGTAGACCATGTGAGGCCATGTGCTAAACAGAGTGAGTACGGTAGTGGCAGGGTAGACCATGTGAGGCCATGTGCTAAACAGAGTGAGTACGGTGGTGGCAGGGTAGACCATGTGAGGCCATGTGCTAAACAGAGTGAGTACGGTAGTGACAGGGTAGACCATTTGAGGCCATGTGCTAAACAGAGTGAGTACAGTAGTGGCAGGGTAGACCATGTGAGGCCATGTGCTAAACAGAGTGAGTACGGTAGTGGCAGGGTAGACCATGTGAGGCCATGTGCTAAACAGAGTGAGTACGGTGGTGGCAGTGTAGACCATTTGAGGCCATGTGCTAAACAGAGTGAGTACGGTAGTGGCAGGGTAGACCATGTGAGGCCATGTGCTAAACAGAGTGAGTACGGTAGTGGCAGGGTAGACCATGTGAGGCCATGTGCTAAACAGAGTGAGTACGGTAGTGACAGGGTAGACCATTTGAGGCCATGTGCTAAACAGAGTGAGTACGGTAGTGGCAGGGTAGACCATGTGAGGCCATGTGCTAAACAGAGTGAGTACGGTAGTGGCAGGGTAGACCATTTGAGGCCATGTGCTAAACAGAGTGAGTACGGTAGTGGCAGGGTAGACCATGTGAGGCCATGTGCTAAACAGAGTGAGTACGGTAGTGGCAGGGTAGACCATGTGAGGCCATGTGCTAAACAGAGTGAGTACGGTAGTGGCAGGGTAGACCATTTGAGGCCATGTGCTAAACAGAGTGAGTACGGTAGTGGCAGGGTAGACCATGTGAGGCCATGTGCTAAACAGAGTGAGTACGGTAGTGACAGGGTAGACCATTTGAGGCCATGTGCTAAACAGAGTGAGTACGGTAGTGGCAGGGTAGACCATTTGAGGCCATGTGCTAAACAGAGTGAGTACGGTAGTGGCAGGGTAGACCATGTGAGGCCATGTGCTAAACAGAGTGAGTACGGTAGTGGCAGGGTAGACCATGTGAGGCCATGTGCTAAACAGAGTGAGTACGGTAGTGGCAGGGTAGACCATGTGAGGCCATGTGCTAAACAGAGTGAGTACGGTAGTGGCAGGGTAGACCATTTGAGGCCATGTGCTAAACAGAGTGAGTACGGTAGTGGCAGGGTAGACCATGTGAGGCCATGTGCTAAACAGAGTGAGTACGGTAGTGGCAGGGTAGACCATGTGAGGCCATGTGCTAAACAGAGTGAGTACGGTAGTGGCAGGGTAGACCATGTGAGGCCATGTGCTAAACAGAGTGAGTACGGTAGTGGCAGGGTAGACCATGTGAGGCCATGTGCTAAACAGAGCGAGTACGGTAGTGACAGGGTAGACCATGTGAGGCCATGTGCTAAACAGAGCGAGTACGGTAGTGGCAGGGTAGACCATGTGAGGTCATGTGCTAAACAGAGTGAGTACGGTAGTGGCAGGGTAGACCATTTGAGGCCATGTGCTAAACAGACTGAGTACGGTAGTGGCAGGGTAGACCATTTGAGGCCATGTGCTAAACAGAGTGAGTACGGTAGTGGCAGGGTAGACCTTGTGAGGCCATGTGCTAAACAGAGTGAGTACGGTAGTGGCAGGGTAGACCATGTGAGGCCATGTGCTAAACAGAGTGAGTACGGTAGTGGCAGGGTAGACCTTGTGAGGCCATGTGCTAAACAGAGTGAGTACGGTAGTGGCAGGGTAGACCATTTGAGGCCATGTGCTAAACAGAGTGAGTACGGTAGTGACAGGGTAGACCATTTGAGGCCATGTGCTAAACAGAGTGAGTACGGTAGTGGCAGGGTAGACCATTTGAGGCCATGTGCTAAACAGAGTGAGTACGGTAGTGACAGGGTAGACCATTTGAGGCCATGTGCTAAACAGAGTGAGTACGGTAGTGGCAGGGTAGACCATTTGAGGCCATGTGCTAAACAGAGTGAGTACGGTAGTGGCAGGGTAGACCATTTGAGGCCATGTGCTAAACAGAGTGAGTACGGTAGTGGCAGGGTAGACCATTTGAGGCCATGTGCTAAACAGAGTGAGTACGGTAGTGGCAGGGTAGACCATTTGAGGCCATGTGCTAAACAGAGTGAGTACGGTAGTGGCAGGGTAGACCATTTGAGGCCATGTGCTAAACAGAGTGAGTACGGTAGTGGCAGGGTAGACCATTTGAGGCCATGTGCTAAACAGAGTGAGTACGGTAGTGGCAGGGTAGACCATGTGAGGCCATGTGCTAAACAGAGTGAGTACGGTAGTGGCAGGGTAGACCATGTGAGGCCATGTGCTAAACAGAGTGAGTACGGTAGTGGCAGGGTAGACCATGTGAGGCCATGTGCTAAACAGAGTGAGTACGGTAGTGGCAGGGTAGACCATTTGAGGCCATGTGCTAAACAGAGTGAGTACGGTAGTGGCAGGGTAGACCATTTGAGGCCATGTGCTAAACAGAGTGAGTACGGTAGTGGCAGGGTAGACCATTTGAGGCCATGTGCTAAACAGAGTGAGTACGGTAGTGGCAGGGTAGACCATTTGAGGCCATGTGCTAAACAGAGTGAGTACGGTAGTGGCAGGGTAGACCATTTGAGGCCATGTGCTAAACAGAGTGAGTACGGTAGTGGCAGGGTAGACCATGTGAGGCCATGTGCTAAACAGAGTGAGTACGGTAGTGGCAGGGTAGACCATGTGAGGCCATGTGCTAAACAGAGTGAGTACGGTATTGGCAGGGTAGACCATGTGAGGCCATGTGCTAAACAGAGTGAGTACGGTAGTGGCAGGGTAGACCATTTGAGGCCATGTGCTAAACAGAATGAGTACGGTAGTGGCAGGGTAGACCATGTGAGGCCATGTGCTAAACAGAGTGAGTACGGTAGTGACAGGGTAGACCATGTGAGGCCATGTGCTAAACAGAGTGAGTACGGTAGTGGCAGGGTAGACCATGTGAGGCCATGTGCTAAACAGAGTGAGTACGGTAGTGGCAGGGTAGACCATTTGATGCCATGTGCTAAACAGAGTGAGTACGGTAGTGGCAGGGTAGACCATGTGAGGCCATGTGCTAAACAGAGTGAGTACGGTAGTGACAGGGTAGACCATTTGAGGCCATGTGCTAAACAGAGTGAGTACGGTAGTGGCAGGGTAGACCATGTGAGGCCATGTGCTAAACAGAGTGAGTACGGTAGTGGCAGGGTAGACCATTTGAGGCCATGTGCTAAACAGAGTGAGTACGGTAGTGGCAGGGTAGACCATTTGAGGCCATGTGCTAAACAGAGTGAGTACGGTAGTGGCAGGGTAGACCATGTGAGGCCATGTGCTAAACAGAGTGAGTACGGTAGTGGCAGGGTAGACCATTTGAGGCCATGTGCTAAACAGAGTGAGTACGGTATTGCAGGGTAGACCATTGGAGGCCATGTGCTAAACAGAGTGAGTACGGTAGTGGCAGGGTAGACCATGTGAGGCCATGTGCTAAACAGAGTGAGTACGGTAGTGGCAGGGTAGACCATTTGAGGCCATGTGCTAAACAGAGTGAGTACGGTAGTGGCAGGGTAGACCATGTGAGGCCATGTGCTAAACAGAGTGAGTACGGTAGTGGCAGGGTAGACCATTTGAGGCCATGTGCTAAACAGAGTGAGTACGGTAGTGGCAGGGTAGACCATTTGAGGCCATGTGCTAAACAGAGTGAGTACGGTAGTGGCAGGGTAGACCATTTGAGGCCATGTGCTAAACAGAGTGAGTACGGTAGTGACAGGGTAGACCATTTGAGGCCATGTGCTAAACAGAGTGAGTACGGTGGTGGCAGGGTAGACCATGTGAGGCCATGTGCTAAACAGAGTGAGTACGGTAGTGGCAGGGTAGACCATGTGAGGCCATGTGCTAAACAGAGTGAGTACGGTAGTGGCAGGGTAGACCATGTGAGGCCATGTGCTAAACAGAGTGAGTACGGTAGTGGCAGGGTAGACCATTTGAGGCCATGTGCTAAACAGAGTGAGTAAGGTAGTGGCAGGGTAGACCATTTGAGGCCATGTGCTAAACAGAGTGAGTACAGTAGTGGCAGGGTAGACCATGTGAGGCCATGTGCTAAACAGAGTGAGTACGGTAGTGGCAGGGTAGACCATGTGAGGCCATGTGCTAAACAGAGTGAGTACGGTGGTGGCAGGGTAGACCATTTGAGGCCATGTGCTAAACAGAGTGAGTACGGTAGTGGCAGGGTAGACCATGTGAGGCCATGTGCTAAACAGAGTGAGTACGGTAGTGGCAGGGTAGACCATGTGAGGCCATTGCTAAACAGAGTGAGTACGGTAGTGACAGGGTAGACCATTTGAGGCCATGTGCTAAACAGAGTGAGTACGGTAGTGGCAGGGTAGACCATGTGAGGCCATGTGCTAAACAGAGTGAGTACGGTAGTGGCAGGGTAGACCATTTGAGGCCATGTGCTAAACAGAGTGAGTACGGTAGTGGCAGGGTAGACCATGTGAGGCCATGTGCTAAACAGAGTGAGTACGGTAGTGACAGGGTAGACCATGTGAGGCCATGTGCTAAACAGAGTGAGTACGGCAGTGGCAGGGTAGACCATTTGAGGCCATGTGCTAAACAGAGTGAGTACGGTAGTGGCAGGGTAGACCATTTGAGGCCATGTGCTAAACAGAGTGAGTACGGTAGTGACAGGGTAGACCATTTGAGGCCATGTGCTAAACAGAGTGAGTACGGTAGTGGCAGGGTAGACCATTTGAGGCCATGTGCTAAACAGAGTGAGTACGGTAGTGGCAGGGTAGACCATTTGAGGCCATGTGCTAAACAGAGTGAGTACGGTAGTGGCAGGGTAGACCATTTGAGGCCATGTGCTAAACAGAGTGAGTACGGTAGTGGCAGGGTAGACCATTTGAGGCCATGTGCTAAACAGAGTGAGTACGGTAGTGGCAGGGTAGACCATTTGAGGCCATGTGCTAAACAGAGTGAGTACGGTAGTGGCAGGGTAGACCATTTGAGGCCATGTGCTAAACAGAGTGAGTACGGTAGTGGCAGGGTAGACCATTTGAGGCCATGTGCTAAACAGAGTGAGTACGGTAGTGGCAGGGTAGACCATTTGAGGCCATGTGCTAAACAGAGTGAGTACGGTAGTGAAAGGGTAGACCATTTGAGGCCATGTGCTAAACAGAGTGAGTACGGTAGTGGCAGGGTAGACCATGTGAGGCCATGTGCTAAACAGAGTGAGTACGGTAGTGGCAGGGTAGACCATGTGAGGCCATGTGCTAAACAGAGTGAGTACGGTAGTGGCAGGGTAGACCATGTGAGGCCATGTGCTAAACAGAGTGAGTACGGTAGTGGCAGGGGTAGACCATTTGAGGCCATGTGCTAAACAGAGTGAGTAAGGTAGTGGCAGGGTAGACCATGTGAGGCCATGTGCTAAACAGAGTGAGTAAGGTAGTGGCAGGGTAGACCATGCGAGGCCATGTGCTAAACAGAGTGAGTAAGGTAGTGGCAGGGTAGACCATGTGAGGCCATGTGCTAAACAGAGTGAGTAAGGTAGTGGCAGGGTAGACCATGTGAGGCCATGTGCTAAACAGAGTGAGTACGGTAGTGACAGGGTAGACCATGTGAGGCCATGTGCTAAACAGAGTGAGTACGGTAGTGACAGGGTAGACCATTTGAGGCCATGTGCTAAACAGAGTGAGTACGGTAGTGGCAGGGTAGACCATTTGAGGCCATGTGCTAAACAGAGTGAGTACGGTAGTGGCAGGGTAGACCATGTGAGGCCATGTGCTAAACAGAGTGAGTACCGTAGTGGCAGGGTAGACCATTTTAGGCCATGTGCTAAACAGAGTGAGTACGGTAGTGGCAGGGTAGACCATTTGAGGCCATGTGCTAAACAGAGTGAGTACGGTAGTGGCAGGGTAGACCATTTGAGGCCATGTGCTAAACAGAGTGAGTACGGTAGTGGCAGGGTAGACCATTTGAGGCCATGTGCTAAACAGAGTGAGTACGGTAGTGGCAGGGTAGACCATGTGAGGCCATGTGCTAAACAGAGTGAGTACGGTGGTGGCAGGGTAGACCATGTGAGGCCATGTGCTAAACAGAGTGAGTACGGTAGTGGCAGGGTAGACCATTTGAGGCCATGTGCTAAACAGAGTGAGTACGGTGGTGGCAGGGTAGACCATGTGAGGCCATGTGCTAAACAGAGTGAGTACGGTAGTGGCAGGGTAGACCACTTGAGGCCATGTGCTAAACAGAGTGAGTACGGTAGTGGCAGGGTAGACCTTGTGAGGCCATGTGCTAAACAGAGTGAGTACGGTAGTGGCAGGGTAGACCATGTGAGGCCATGTGCTAAACAGAGTGAGTACGGTAGTGGCAGGGTAGACCTTGTGAGGCCATGTGCTAAACAGAGTGAGTACGGTAGTGGCAGGGTAGACCATGTGAGGCCATGTGCTAAACAGAGTGAGTACGGTAGTGACAGGGTAGACCATTTGAGGCCATGTGCTAAACAGAGTGAGTACGGTAGTGGCAGGGTAGACCATTTGAGGCCATGTGCTAAACAGAGTGAGTACGGTAGTGGCAGGGTAGACCATTTGAGGCCATGTGCTAAACAGAGTGAGAACGGTAGTGGCAGGGTAGACCATTTGAGGCCATGTGCTAAACAGAGTGAGTACGGTAGTGGCAGGGTAGACCATTTGAGGCCATGTGCTAAACAGAGTGAGTACGGTAGTGGCAGGGTAGACCATTTGAGGCCATGTGCTAAACAGAGTGAGTACGGTAGTGGCAGGGTAGACCATTTGAGGCCATGTGCTAAACAGAGTGAGTACGGTAGTGGCAGGGTAGACCATTTGAGGCCATGTGCTAAACAGAGTGAGTACGGTAGTGGCAGGGTAGACCATTTGAGGCCATGTGCTAAACAGAGTGAGTACGGTAGTGGCAGGGTAGACCATTTGAGGCCATGTGCTAAACAGAGTGAGTACGGTAGTGGCAGGGTAGACCATGTGAGGCCATGTGCTAAACAGAGTGAGTACGGTAGTGGCAGGGTAGACCATGTGAGGCCATGTGCTAAACAGAGTGAGTACGGTAGTGGCAGGGTAGACCATGTGAGGCCATGTGCTAAACAGAGTGAGTACGGTAGTGGCAGGGTAGACCATTTGAGGCCATGTGCTAAACAGAGTGAGTACGGTAGTGGCAGGGTAGACCATGTGAGGCCATGTGCTAAACAGAGTGAGTACGGTAGTGGCAGGGTAGACCATGTGAGGCCATGTGCTAAACAGAGTGAGTACGGTAGTGGCAGGGTAGACCATGTGAGGCCATGTGCTAAACAGAGTGAGTACGGTAGTGGCAGGGTAGACCATTTGAGGCCATGTGCTAAACAGAGTGAGTACGGTAGTGGCAGGGTAGACCATTTGAGGCCATGTGCTAAACAGAGTGAGTACGGTAGTGGCAGGGTAGACCATGTGAGGCCATGTGCTAAACAGAGTGAGTACGGTAGTGACAGGGTAGACCATTTGAGGCCATGTGCTAAACAGAGTGAGTACGGTAGTGGCAGGGTAGACCATTTGAGGCCATGTGCTAAACAGAGTGAGTACGGTAGTGGCAGGGTAGACCATGTGAGGCCATGTGCTAAACAGAGTGAGTACGGTAGTGGCAGGGTAGACCATTTGAGGCCATGTGCTAAACAGAGTGAGTACGGTAGTGGCAGGGTAGACCATTTGAGGCCATGTGCTAAACAGAGTGAGTACGGTAGTGGCAGGGTAGACCATTTGAGGCCATGTGCTAAACAGAGTGAGTACGGTAGTGACAGGGTAGACCATTTGAGGCCATGTGCTAAACAGAGTGAGTACGGTAGTGGCAGGGTAGACCATTTGAGGCCATGTGCTAAACAGAGTGAGTACGGTAGTGGCAGGGTAGACCATTTGAGGCCATGTGCTAAACAGAGTGAGTACGGTAGTGGCAGGGTAGACCATTTGAGGCCATGTGCTAAACAGAGTGAGTACGGTAGTGGCAGGGTAGACCATTTGAGGCCATGTGCTAAACAGAGTGAGTACGGTAGTGGCAGGGTAGACCATTTGAGGCCATGTGCTAAACAGAGTGAGTACGGTAGTGGCAGGGTAGACCATTTGAGGCCATGTGCTAAACAGAGTGAGTACGGTAGTGGCAGGGTAGACCATTTGAGGCCATGTGCTAAACAGAGTGAGTACGGTAGTGGCAGGGTAGACCATTTGAGGCCATGTGCTAAACAGAGTGAGTACGGTAGTGGCAGGGTAGACCATTTGAGGCCATGTGCTAAACAGAGTGAGTACGGTAGTGGCAGGGTAGACCATGTGAGGCCATGTGCTAAACAGAGTGAGTACGGTAGTGGCAGGGTAGACCATGTGAGGCCATGTGCTAAACAGAGTGAGTACGGTAGTGGCAGGGTAGACCATGTGAGGCCATGTGCTAAACAGAGTGAGTACGGTAGTGGCAGGGTAGACCATTTGAGGCCATGTGCTAAACAGAGTGAGTACGGTAGTGGCAGGGGTAGACCATGTGAGGCCATGTGCTAAACAGAGTGAGTACGGTAGTGGCAGGGTAACCATGCGAGGCCATGTGCTAAACAGAGTGAGTACGGTAGTGGCAGGGTAGACCATTTGAGGCCATGTGCTAAACAGAGTGAGTACGGTAGTGGCAGGGTAGACCATTTGAGGCCATGTGCTAAACAGAGTGAGTACGGTAGTGACAGGGTAGACCATGTGAGGCCATGTGCTAAACAGAGTGAGTACGGTAGTGACAGGGTAGACCATTTGAGGCCATGTGCTAAACAGAGTGAGTACGGTAGTGGCAGGGTAGACCATTTGAGGCCATGTGCTAAACAGAGTGAGTACGGTAGTGGCAGGGTAGACCATGTGAGGCCATGTGCTAAACAGAGTGAGTACCGTAGTGGCAGGGGTAGACCATTTTAGGCCATGTGCTAAACAGAGTGAGTACGGTAGTGGCAGGGTAGACCATTTGAAGCCATGTGCTAAACAGAGTGAGTACGGTAGTGGCAGGGTAGACCATTTGAGGCCATGTGCTAAACAGAGTGAGTACGGTAGTGGCAGGGTAGACCATTTGAGGCCATGTGCTAAACAGAGTGAGTACGGTAGTGGCAGGGTAGACCATGTGAGGCCATGTGCTAAACAGAGTGAGTACGGTGGTGGCAGGGTAGACCATGTGAGGCCATGTGCTAAACAGAGTGAGTACGGTAGTGGCAGGGTAGACCATTTGAGGCCATGTGCTAAACAGAGTGAGTACGGTGGTGGCAGGGTAGACCATGTGAGGCCATGTGCTAAACAGAGTGAGTACGGTAGTGGCAGGGTAGACCACTTGAGGCCATGTGCTAAACAGAGTGAGTACGGTAGTGGCAGGGTAGACCTTGTGAGGCCATGTGCTAAACAGAGTGAGTACGGTAGTGGCAGGGTAGACCATGTGAGGCCATGTGCTAAACAGAGTGAGTACGGTAGTGGCAGGGTAGACCTTGTGAGGCCATGTGCTAAACAGAGTGAGTACGGTAGTGGCAGGGTAGACCATGTGAGGCCATGTGCTAAACAGAGTGAGTACGGTAGTGGCAGGGTAGACCATTTGAGGCCATGTGCTAAACAGAGTGAGTACGGTAGTGGCAGGGTAGACCATGTGAGGCCATGTGCTAAACAGAGTGAGTACGGTAGTGGCAGGGTAGACCATGCGAGGCCATGTGCTAAACAGAGTGAGTACGGTAGTGGCAGGGTAGACCATTTGAGGCCATGTGCTAAACAGAGTGAGTACGGTAGTGGCAGGGTAGACCATTTGAGGCCATGTGCTAAACAGAGTGAGTACGGTAGTGACAGGGTAGACCATGTGAGGCCATGTGCTAAACAGAGTGAGTACGGTAGTGACAGGGTAGACCATTTGAGGCCATGTGCTAAACAGAGTGAGTACGGTAGTGGCAGGGTAGACCATTTGAGGCCATGTGCTAAACAGAGTGAGTACGGTAGTGGCAGGGTAGACCATGTGAGGCCATGTGCTAAACAGAGTGAGTACCGTAGTGGCAGGGTAGACCATTTTAGGCCATGTGCTAAACAGAGTGAGTACGGTAGTGGCAGGGTAGACCATTTGAGGCCATGTGCTAAACAGAGTGAGTACGGTAGTGGCAGGGTAGACCATTTGAGGCCATGTGCTAAACAGAGTGAGTACGGTAGTGGCAGGGTAGACCATTTGAGGCCATGTGCTAAACAGAGTGAGTACGGTAGTGGCAGGGTAGACCATGTGAGGCCATGTGCTAAACAGAGTGAGTACGGTGGTGGCAGGGTAGACCATGTGAGGCCATGTGCTAAACAGAGTGAGTACGGTAGTGGCAGGGTAGACCATTTGAGGCCATGTGCTAAACAGAGTGAGTACGGTGGTGGCAGGGTAGACCATGTGAGGCCATGTGCTAAACAGAGTGAGTACGGTAGTGGCAGGGTAGACCACTTGAGGCCATGTGCTAAACAGAGTGAGTACGGTAGTGGCAGGGTAGACCTTGTGAGGCCATGTGCTAAACAGAGTGAGTACGGTAGTGGCAGGGTAGACCATGTGAGGCCATGTGCTAAACAGAGTGAGTACGGTAGTGGCAGGGTAGACCTTGTGAGGCCATGTGCTAAACAGAGTGAGTACGGTAGTGGCAGGGTAGACCATGTGAGGCCATGTGCTAAACAGAGTGAGTACGGTAGTGACAGGGTAGACCATTTGAGGCCATGTGCTAAACAGAGTGAGTACGGTAGTGGCAGGGTAGACCATTTGAGGCCATGTGCTAAACAGAGTGAGTACGGTAGTGGCAGGGTAGACCATTTGAGGCCATGTGCTAAACAGAGTGAGAACGGTAGTGGCAGGGTAGACCATTTGAGGCCATGTGCTAAACAGAGTGAGTACGGTAGTGGCAGGGTAGACCATTTGAGGCCATGTGCTAAACAGAGTGAGTACGGTAGTGGCAGGGTAGACCATTTGAGGCCATGTGCTAAACAGAGTGAGTACGGTAGTGGCAGGGTAGACCATTTGAGGCCATGTGCTAAACAGAGTGAGTACGGTAGTGGCAGGGTAGACCATTTGAGGCCATGTGCTAAACAGAGTGAGTACGGTAGTGGCAGGGTAGACCATTTGAGGCCATGTGCTAAACAGAGTGAGTACGGTAGTGGCAGGGTAGACCATTTGAGGCCATGTGCTAAACAGAGTGAGTACGGTAGTGGCAGGGTAGACCATGTGAGGCCATGTGCTAAACAGAGTGAGTACGGTAGTGGCAGGGTAGACCATGTGAGGCCATGTGCTAAACAGAGTGAGTACGGTAGTGGCAGGGTAGACCATGTGAGGCCATGTGCTAAACAGAGTGAGTACGGTAGTGGCAGGGTAGACCATTTGAGGCCATGTGCTAAACAGAGTGAGTACGGTAGTGGCAGGGTAGACCATGTGAGGCCATGTGCTAAACAGAGTGAGTACGGTAGTGGCAGGGTAGACCATGTGAGGCCATGTGCTAAACAGAGTGAGTACGGTAGTGGCAGGGTAGACCATGTGAGGCCATGTGCTAAACAGAGTGAGTACGGTAGTGGCAGGGTAGACCATTTGAGGCCATGTGCTAAACAGAGTGAGTACGGTAGTGGCAGGGTAGACCATTTGAGGCCATGTGCTAAACAGAGTGAGTACGGTAGTGGCAGGGTAGACCATGTGAGGCCATGTGCTAAACAGAGTGAGTACGGTAGTGACAGGGTAGACCATTTGAGGCCATGTGCTAAACAGAGTGAGTACGGTAGTGGCAGGGTAGACCATTTGAGGCCATGTGCTAAACAGAGTGAGTACGGTAGTGGCAGGGTAGACCATGTGAGGCCATGTGCTAAACAGAGTGAGTACGGTAGTGGCAGGGTAGACCATTTGAGGCCATGTGCTAAACAGAGTGAGTACGGTAGTGGCAGGGTAGACCATTTGAGGCCATGTGCTAAACAGAGTGAGTCACGGTAGTGGCAGGGTAGACCATTTGAGGCCATGTGCTAAACAGAGTGAGTACGGTAGTGGCAGGGTAGACCATTTGAGGCCATGTGCTAAACAGAGTGAGTACGGTAGTGGCAGGGTAGACCATGTGAGGCCATGTGCTAAACAGAGTGAGTACCGTAGTGGCAGGGTAGACCATTTTAGGCCATGTGCTAAACAGAGTGAGTACGGTAGTGGCAGGGTAGACCATTTGAGGCCATGTGCTAAACAGAGTGAGTACGGTAGTGGCAGGGTAGACCATTTGAGGCCATGTGCTAAACAGAGTGAGTACGGTAGTGGCAGGGTAGACCATTTGAGGCCATGTGCTAAACAGAGTGAGTACGGTAGTGGCAGGGTAGACCATGTGAGGCCATGTGCTAAACAGAGTGAGTACGGTGGTGGCAGGGTAGACCATGTGAGGCCATGTGCTAAACAGAGTGAGTACGGTAGTGGCAGGGTAGACCATTTGAGGCCATGTGCTAAACAGAGTGAGTACGGTGGTGGCAGGGTAGACCATGTGAGGCCATGTGCTAAACAGAGTGAGTACGGTAGTGGCAGGGTAGACCACTTGAGGCCATGTGCTAAACAGAGTGAGTACGGTAGTGGCAGGAGTAGACCTTGTGAGGCCATGTGCTAAACAGAGTGAGTACGGTAGTGGCAGGGTAGACCATGTGAGGCCATGTGCTAAACAGAGTGAGTACGGTAGTGGCAGGGTAGACCTTGTGAGGCCATGTGCTAAACAGAGTGAGTACGGTAGTGGCAGGGTAGACCATGTGAGGCCATGTGCTAAACAGAGTGAGTACGGTAGTGACAGGGTAGACCATTTGAGGCCATGTGCTAAACAGAGTGAGTACGGTAGTGGCAGGGTAGACCATTTGAGGCCATGTGCTAAACAGAGTGAGTACGGTAGTGGCAGGGTAGACCATTTGAGGCCATGTGCTAAACAGAGTGAGAACGGTAGTGGCAGGGTAGACCATTTGAGGCCATGTGCTAAACAGAGTGAGTACGGTAGTGGCAGGGTAGACCATTTGAGGCCATGTGCTAAACAGAGTGGAGTACGGTAGTGGCAGGGTAGACCATTTGAGGCCATGTGCTAAACAGAGTGAGTACGGTAGTGGCAGGGTAGACCATTTGAGGCCATGTGCTAAACAGAGTGAGTACGGTAGTGGCAGGGTAGACCATTTGAGGCCATGTGCTAAACAGAGTGAGTACGGTAGTGGCAGGGTAGACCATTTGAGGCCATGTGCTAAACAGAGTGAGTACGGTAGTGGCAGGGTAGACCATTTGAGGCCATGTGCTAAACAGAGTGAGTACGGTAGTGGCAGGGTAGACCATGTGAGGCCATGTGCTAAACAGAGTGAGTACGGTAGTGGCAGGGTAGACCATGTGAGGCCATGTGCTAAACAGAGTGAGTACGGTAGTGGCAGGGTAGACCATGTGAGGCCATGTGCTAAACAGAGTGAGTACGGTAGTGGCAGGGTAGACCATTTGAGGCCATGTGCTAAACAGAGTGAGTACGGTAGTGGCAGGGTAGACCATGTGAGGCCATGTGCTAAACAGAGTGAGTACGGTAGTGGCAGGGTAGACCATGTGAGGCCATGTGCTAAACAGAGTGAGTACGGTAGTGGCAGGGTAGACCATGTGAGGCCATGTGCTAAACAGAGTGAGTACGGTAGTGGCAGGGTAGACCATTTGAGGCCATGTGCTAAACAGAGTGAGTACGGTAGTGGCAGGGTAGACCATTTGAGGCCATGTGCTAAACAGAGTGAGTACGGTAGTGGCAGGGTAGACCATGTGAGGCCATGTGCTAAACAGAGTGAGTACGGTAGTGGCAGGGTAGACCATTTGAGGCCATGTGCTAAACAGAGTGAGTACGGTAGTGGCAGGGTAGACCATTTGAGGCCATGTGCTAAACAGAGTGAGTACGGTAGTGGCAGGGTAGACCATTTGAGGCCATGTGCTAAACAGAGTGAGTACGGTAGTGGCAGGGTAGACCATTTGAGGCCATGTGCTAAACAGAGTGAGTACGGTAGTGGCAGGAGTAGACCATTTGAGGCCATGTGCTAAACAGAGTGAGTACGGTAGTGGCAGGGTAGACCATTTGAGGCCATGTGCTAAACAGAGTGAGTACGGTAGTGGCAGGGTAGACCATTTGAGGCCATGTGCTAAACAGAGTGAGTACGGTAGTGGCAGGGTAGACCATGTGAGGCCATGTGCTAAACAGAGTGAGTACGGTAGTGGCAGGGTAGACCATTTGAGGCCATGTGCTAAACAGAGTGAGTACGGTAGTGGCAGGGTAGACCATTTGAGGCCATGTGCTAAACAGAGTGAGTACGGTAGTGGCAGGGTAGACCATGTGAGGCCATGTGCTAAACAGAGTGAGTACGGTAGTGGCAGGGTAGACCATTTGAGGCCATGTGCTAAACAGAGTGAGTACGGTAGTGGCAGGGTAGACCATTTGAGGCCATGTGCTAAACAGAGTGAGTACGGTAGTGGCAGGGTAGACCATTTGAGGCCATGTGCTAAACAGAGTGAGTACGGTAGTGACAGGGTAGACCATTTGAGTTCATGTGCTAAACAGAGTGAGTACGGTGGTGGCAGGGTAGACCATGTGAGGCCATGTGCTAAACAGAGTGAGTACGGTAGTGGCAGGGTAGACCATGTGAGGCCATGTGCTAAACAGAGTGAGTACGGTAGTGGCAGGGTAGACCATGTGAGGCCATGTGCTAAACAGAGTGAGTACGGTAGTGGCAGGGTAGACCATTTGAGGCCATGTGCTAAACAGAGTGAGTAAGGTAGTGGCAGGGTAGACCATTTGAGGCCATGTGCTAAACAGAGTGAGTACAGTAGTGGCAGGGTAGACCATGTGAGGCCATGTGCTAAACAGAGTGAGTACGGTAGTGGCAGGGTAGACCATGTGAGGCCATGTGCTAAACAGAGTGAGTACGGTGGTGGCAGGGTAGACCATTTGAGGCCATGTGCTAAACAGAGTGAGTACGGTAGTGGCAGGGTAGACCATGTGAGGCCATGTGCTAAACAGAGTGAGTACGGTAGTGGCAGGGTAGACCATGTGAGGCCATGTGCTAAACAGAGTGAGTACGGTAGTGGCAGGGTAGACCATTTGAGGCCATGTGCTAAACAGAGTGAGTACGGTAGTGGCAGGGTAGACCATGTGAGGCCATGTGCTAAACAGAGTGAGTACGGTAGTGGCAGGGTAGACCATTTGAGGCCATGTGCTAAACAGAGTGAGTACGGTAGTGGCAGGGTAGACCATTTGAGGCCATGTGCTAAACAGAGTGAGTACGGTAGTGGCAGGGTAGACCATGTGAGGCCATGTGCTAAACAGAGTGAGTACGGTAGTGGCAGGGTAGACCATGTGAGGCCATGTGCTAAACAGAGTGAGTACGGTAGTGGCAGGGTAGACCATGTGAGGCCATGTGCTAAACAGAGTGAGTACGGTATTGGCAGGGTAGACCATTTGAGGCCATGTGCTAAACAGAGTGAGTACGGTAGTGGCAGGGTAGACCATTTGAGGCCATGTGCTAAACAGAGTGAGTACGGTAGTGGCAGGGTAGACCATTTGAGGCCATGTGCTAAACAGAGTGAGTACGGTAGTGGCAGGGTAGACCATGTGAGGCCATGTGCTAAACAGAGTGAGTACGGTAGTGGCAGGGTAGACCATTTGAGGCCATGTGCTAAACAGAGTGAGTACGGTAGTGGCAGGGTAGACCATTTGAGGCCATGTGCTAAACAGAGTGAGTACGGTAGTGGCAGGGTAGACCATTTGAGGCCATATGCTAAACAGAGTGAGTACGGTAGTGTACTAAACAACCAAAGAATTCAAGACCAAAGGATGGTTTATACCATATAGCTGACAACGTCTTTAACTAATTTGTATTAATTATTACATGAAAATAAACTCACAACAAGATCATGTTTTACAAGTTAATGGCGAGCTAATTACTGAAAATAGCTTACGGTTGTGAGTGTGACTAAATAAAATTAGGGCATTCTACAGGAGAATTCTAGAACTCGGACACTGTCTCGTTGGACTAACGTTATATCCTAATTTGACTTTGGTGCAGGTCAATTTCTTCACATTACCGTCTCTGGTAAACACACACTATATCAAATAAAATCAAAACGTTTATTTGTCACATGCACAGGATACAGAAGGTGTAAACGGTACAGTGAAATGGTTACTTGCATAGTGGAGTCTTTTTGTTTAGACATGTAGCTAGCTAGCTAAACAATTAACCATAATCCCAACTCATTACGTTACTACCCTGCATGAATCTGAAGGTAGCTAAAAGCTAACCAACTAGGTTCAGTGTTAGCTAGCTAGCTACCATTAGGCTATAACTAGTAATGCAAATGGCTCTGAGATACGAATAACATTACATTTACATTTTAGTCATTTAGTCAGACGCTCTTATCCAGAGCGACTTACAGTTACTGAGTGCATACATTTTTCATACTGGCCCCCCGTGGGAATCGAGCCCACAACCCTGGCGTTGCAAGCGCCATGCTCTACCAACTGAGCTACAGTTATAACCCAACCCTGATCTGTACTTCTCCACAACTTTGTCCCTGACCTGTACTACACAGGTCATACATGTAATGTTAGCTAGCGAGCCAGCCAGCTAACATTAGCTAGCTATCTAACAGTACACTTTAACTTGAATGGAAGTATATAGTAATTTATATAGTAGTTATATGCCTAGTAGTTTGGTGCCTAAAAAGGGGTTCAATATCCCTCTGTGTGTATATATATATATACAGTGGGGAGAACAAGTATTTGATACACTGCCGATTTTGCAGGTTTTCCTACTTACAAAGCATGTAGAGGTCTGTACTTTTTATCATAGGTACACTTCAACGGTGAGAGACAGAATCTAAAACAAAAATCCAGAAAATCACATTGTATGATTTTAAAGTAATTCATTTGCATTTTATTGCATGACATAAGTATTTGATCACCTACCAACCAGTAAGAATTCCGGCTCTCACAGACCTGTTAGTTTTTCTTTATGAAGCCCTCCTGTTCTCCACTCATTACCCTGTGTGAGAATTTTGAATTAGCCCTGAGCTGGACTCAAACCTGTGTCCAGAGACTGTCAAGCCAACACCTTCTAACTGTTATACCAAGATGTCTGAACTTGTTGATGAGGTCACTAGGTTTTGGGTTAAGGTTGCTTCAATAGCTTTCTGAGAGTGGTTACATTTCTCCAGCCCCCCATCCCTCAGCTGTTTACCAAACCAAGTCTCTGTGCAGCCATTTTGTTGCTGTTTAAATCCTAGGTTGTCCCTTTAAAAAATCCACACATCAATCAAACAATCTGCAGTTCAAACAATAACAAAGCTGTCATTCCGCCACTGTTTTGGTAATAAGATGATAGATGGGGCTGGAGAAATGTAACTACTGTCACATTCATAGACAGACCTATGGATGCAAGGACTGACCATCCATGATATCACCATTATAGTTTTAACAATGTTGAGGCTATACAGTGTTGATTTACATTTACACTGTTTCTAAACAATGGAGTAAAAAAAGCTTATTTTGGGATCTGATGGGGTACGACAGTTGAACTAAGCTCATGAGGCATGTGTTATATTCTTCAAGAATCAATGGCTATCTATAAATAATTTAAAAGTCGAAATATGGATGTAGCAACTGCAGATTTCACCTTTAACGCCACACATCAGTTCAACAACGGCAGAGTTTGTGCTTCTGTTTTTAAGACAGTACTTACTAGTGTTAATCAGGGCCCGGTTTCTCAAAACCATCTTACTGCTAAGTTCATCATTAGAACCATTGGATGCCTTAAGATGCCTTTGGGAAACCGGAACCAGATATCCAGTTTCCTCCTCTTCTTCCTCCTCCTTTTTCGATGTGACAGTCATCTCCTCCTCCTCCTCTTTCACTCCAAAAACGGGAGCCTCCTCTTCTTTCACTGTAACATCCCCCTCCTCTTTCACTCTGAACACGTCTTCCTCTTCTTTCACTGTAACATCCTCCTCCTCTTTCACTCTGAACACGTCTTCCTCTTCTTTCACTGTAACATCCTCCTCCTCTTTCACTCTGAACACGTCTTCCTCTTCTTTCACTGTAACATCCTCCTCCTCTTTCATTCTGAACGCAACTTCCTCATCTTTCACTGTAACGTCTTTCTCTTCTTCTTTCACGGTAACAGCTTCACCCTCTACTTGTTTTTGTATTGTAACATCCTCCTCTTCCTCCTCCTCTTTCACTAGAGCTTCTTTCTCCGTCCAGCAGACCTCCTCTTCTTTAGCAGGAGGAGAGTAGCTTAGTGAGCTCATGGTCGGGGATGTTAGCTAGCTAGGCTAGTGCTAACTTAACCAGCCAGCTAGCTGACCAATAACAACAACACCGTAAATATGAAATTAAATGGGATAACTAACTACACGACAGAAGTGGGTTTAAAACACAGTGGCTAATATACACGAAAGCGTCTAAAGAGCTTTATTGGTTGGGCTATTTTGTCTAGCAAGCTACCGAGGTGTCTGACTAACTGTTGCTGCTGTTGAAAGAAGCGTCCCGTCCACTAGATTATACGTCACACTAGCAGCATAGCCTTAAAGTCCCACATCGCCATCTGCTGACTGGAGTGGGTAACGAAGTTGAGTAAAATGTAGATTTTATTTTCAGACAAAAAGTTAAAGGGTAGGAAGCATGAGTTTTTACTCACCAATGTAACAACACAGTGTGGTTAAAGACTT
>NW_025536536.1:0-5000 GCF_020615455.1 Coregonus clupeaformis
ATGTAATGTTACCTGAATCAGAGATGCTATGTTAAATGTAATGTTGCCTGAATCAGAGATGCTAAATGTAATGTTGCCTCGAATCAGAGATGCTATGTTAAATGTAATGTTGCCTGAATCAGAGATGCTATGTTAAATGTAATGTTGCCTGAATCGAGATGCTATGTTAAATGTAATGTTGCCTGAATCAGAGATGCTAATGTAATGTTGCCTGAATCAGAGATGCTATGTTAAATGTAATGTTGCCTGAATCAGAGATGCTATGTTAAATGTAATGTTGCCTGAATCAGAGATGCGTTAAGATGTAATGTTGCACTGAATCAGAGATGCTATGTTAAATGTAATGTTGCCTGAATCGAGATGCTATGTTAAATGTAATGTTGCCTGAATCAGGAGATGCTATGTTAAATGTAATGTTGCCTGAATCAGAGATGCTATGTTAAATGTAATGTTGCCTGAATCAGAGATGCTATGTTAAATGTAATGTTGCCTGAATCAGAGATGCTATGTTAAATGTAATGTTGCCTGAATCAGAGATGCTATGTTAAATGTAATGTTGCCTGAATCAGAGATGCTATTTAAATGTAATGTTGCCTGAATCAGAGATGCTATGTTGAAATGTAATGTTGCCTGAATCAGAGATGCTATGTAATGTTGCCTGAATCAGAGATGCTATGTTAGAATGTAATGTTGCCTGAATCAGAGATGCTAGTTAAATGTAATGTTGCCTGAATCAGAGATGCTATGTTAAATGTAATGTTGCCTGAATCAGAGATGCTATGTTAAATGTAATGTTGCCTGAATCAGAGATGCTATGTTAAATGTAATGTTGCCTGAATCAGAGATGCTATGTTAAATGTAATGTTGCCTGAATCAGAGATGCTATGTTAAATGTAATGTTGCCTGAATCAGAGATGCTATGTTAAATGTAATGTTGCCTGAATCAGAGATGCTATGTTAAATGTAATGTTGCCTGAATCAGAGATGCTATGTTAAATGTAATGTTGCCTGAATCAGAGATGCTATGTTAAATGTAATGTTGCCTGAATCAGAGATGCTATGTTAAATGTAATGTTGCCTGAATCAGAGATGCTATGTTAAATGTAATGTTGCCTGAATCAGAGATGCTATGTAATGCGTTGCCTGAATCAGAGATGCTATGTTAAATGTAATGTTGCCTGAATCAGAGATGCTAAAATGTAATGTTGCCTGAATCAGAGATGCTATGTTAAATGTAATGTTGCCTGAATCAGAGATGCTATGTTAAATGTAATGTTGCCTGAATCAGAGATGCTATGTTAAATGTAATGTTGCCTGAATCAGAGATGCTATGTTAAATGTAATGTTGCCTGAATCAGAGATGCTATGTAAATGTAATGTTGCCTGAATCAGAGATGCTATGTTAAATGTAATGTTGCCTGAATCAGAGATGCTATGTAATGTTACCTGAATCAGAGATGCTATGTTAAATGTAATGTTACCTGAATCAGAGATGCTATGTTAAATGTAATGTTACCTGAATCAGAGATGCTATGTTAAATGTAATGTTGCCTGAATCAGAGATGCTATGTTAAATGTAATGTTGCCTGAATCAGAGATGCTATGTTAAATGTAATGTTACTGAATCAGAGATGCTATGTTAAATGTAATGTTGCCTGAATCAGAGATGCTATGTTAAATGTAATGTTGCCTGAATCAGAGATGCGGTGTTAAATGTAATGTTGCCTGAATCAGAGATGCTATGTTAAATGTAATGTTGCCTGAATCAAGAGATGCTATGTTAAATGTAATGTTGCCTGAATCAGAGATGCTATGTTAAATGTAATGTTGCCTGAATCAGAGATGCTATGTTAAATGTAATGTTGCCTGAATCAGAGATGCTATGTAATGTTGCCTGAATCAGAGATGCTACGTTAAATGTAATGTTGCCTGAATCAGAGATGCTTATGTTAAATGTAATGTTGCCTGAATCAGAGATGCTATGTTAAATGTAACGTTGCCTGAATCAGAGATGCTATGTAATGTTGCCTGAATCAGAGATGATATGTTAAATGTAATGTTGCCTGAATCAGAGATGCTATGTTCCAAGGATGTAATGTTGCCTGAATCAGAGATGCTATGTAATGTTGCCTGAATCAGAGATGCTATGTTAAATGTAATGTTGCCTGAATCAGAGATGCTATGTTAAATGTAACGTTGCCTGAATCAGAGATGCTATGTTAAATGTAATGTTACCTGAATCAGAGATGCTATGTTAAATGTAATGTTGCCTGAATCAGAGATGCTATGTTAAATGTAATGTTGCCTGAATCAGAGATGATATGTAATGTTGCCTGAATCAGAGATGCTATGTTAAATGTAATGTTGCCTGAATCAGAGATGCTATGTTAAATGTAATGTTGCCTGAATCAGAGATGCTATGTAATGTTGCCTGAATCAGAGATGATATGTTAAATGTAATGTTGCCTGAATCAGAGATGCTATGTAATGTTGCCTGAATCAGAGATGCTATGTTAAATGTAATGTTGCCTGAATCAGAGATGCTATGTTAAATGTAATGTTGCCTGAATCAGAGATGCTATGTTAAATGTAATGTTGCCTGAATCAGAGATGCTATGTTAAATGTAATGTTGCCTGAATCGAGATGCTATGTTAAATGTAATGTTGCCTGAATCAGAGATGCTATGTTAAATGTAATGTTGCCTGAATCAGAGATGCTATGTTAAATGTAATGTTGCCTGAATCAGAGATGCTATGTAATGTTGCCTGAATCAGAGATGCTATGTTAAATGTAATGTTGCCTGAATCAGAGATGCTATGTTAAATGTAATGTTGCCTGAATCAGAGATGCTATGTAATGTTACCTGAATCAGAGATGCTATGTTAAATGTAATGTTGCCTGAATCAGAGATGCTATGTTAAATGTAATGTTGCCTGAATCAGAGATGCTATGTTAAATGTAATGTTACCTGAATCAGAGATGCTATGTTAAATGTAATGTTGCCTGAATCAGAGATGCTATGTTAAATGTAATGTTGCCTGAATCAGAGATGCTATGTTAAATGTAACGTTGCCTGAATCAGAGATGCTATGTTAAATGTAATGTTGCCTGAATCAGAGATGCTATGTTAAATGTAATGTTGCCTGAATCAGAGATGCTATGTAATGTTGCCTGAATCAGAGATGCTATGTTAAATGTAACGTTGCCTGAATCAGAGATGCTATGTTAAATGTAATGTTACCTGAATCAGAGATGCTATGTTAAATGTAATGTTACCTGAATCAGAGATGCTATGTTAAATGTAATGTTACCTGAATCAGAGATGCTATGTTAAATGTAATGTTACCTGAATCAGAGATGATATGTTAAATGTAATGTTGCCTGAATCAGAGATGCTATGTTAAATGTAATGTTGCCTGAATCAGAGATGATATGTAATGTTGCCTGAATCAGAGATGCTATGTTAAATGTAATGTTGCCTGAATCAGAGATGCTATGTTAAATGTAATGTTGCCTGAATCAGAGATGCTATGTAATGTTGCCTGAATCAGAGATGATATGTTAAATGTAATGTTGCCTGAATCAGAGATGCTGATGTAATGTTGCCTGAATCAGAGATGTATGTTAAATGTAATGTTGCCTGAATCAGAGATGCTATGTAATGTTGCCTGAATCAGAGATGCTATGTAATGTTGCCTGAATCAGAGATGCTATGTTAAATGTAATGTTACCTGAATCAGAGATGCTATGTTAAATGTAACGTTGCCTGAATCAGAGATGGTGACTCTCAGATCCACCTCTACGCAGACGACACCATTTTGTATACATCTGGCCCTTCATTGGACACTGTGTTAACAAACTTCCAAACGAGCTTCAATGCCATACAACACTCCTTCAGTAGCCTCCAACTGCTCTTAAACACTAGTAAAACTAAATGCATGCTTTTCAATCGAACGCTGATTGCACCCGCCCACCCGACTAGAATCACCACTATCGACGGGTCTGACCTAGAGTATGTGGACAACTACAAATACCTAGGTGTCTGGTTAGACTGTAAACTCTCCTTCCAGACTCACATTAAGAATCTCCAATCCAAAGTTAAATCTAGAATCGGTTTCCTATTTCGCAACAAAGCCTCCTTCACTCATGCTGCCAAACATGCCCTCGTAAAACTGACTATCCTACCGATCCTTGACTTCGGCGATGTCATTTACAAAATAGCCTCCAACACTCTACTCAGCAAATTGGATGTAGTCTATCACAGTGCCATCCGTTTTTGTCACCAAAGCCCCATATATACCCACCACTGTGACCTGTACGCTCTTGTTGGCTGGTCCTCACTACATGTTCGTGCGTCAAACCCACTGGCTCCAGGCCATCTATAAATCACTGCTAGGCAAATCCCCGCCTTATCTTAGCTCATTGGTCACCTAGCAGCACCCACCCGTAGTCTGCGCTCCAGCAGGTATATCTCACTGGTCATTCCCAAAGCCAACACCTTTTGGCCGCCATTCCTTCCAGTTCTCTGCCCAATGACTGGAACAATTGCAAAAATCTCTGAAGCTGGAGACTCTTATCTCCCTCAATAACTTTAAGCATCAGTTGTCAGAGCACCTTACCGATCACTGCACCTGTACTACAGCCCATCTGTAATTAGCCCACCCAACTACCTCATCCCTATATTGTTATTTATTTTCTAATTTGCTACCCCAGTATCTCTATTTGCACATCATCTCTTGCACATCTAGCATTCCAGTGTTAATACTAATTGTAATTATTTTGCACTATGGCCTATTTATTGCCTTACCTCCATAACTTGCTACATTTGCACACACTGTATATATATTTTCTGTTGTATTTTTGACTTTATGTTTTTTACCCCATATGTAACTCTGTGTTGTTTTTATTGCACTGCTTTGCTTTATCTTGGCCAGGTCGCAGTTGTAAATGAGAACCTGTTCTCAACTGGCTTACCTGGTTAAATAAAGGTGAAATAAAA
>NW_025536536.1:10000-35000 GCF_020615455.1 Coregonus clupeaformis
TTTCAGCTGTTATGGTCAGTCTAGCTGTATGGAGGAGAAGGTACTGCTCTGTTTCAGCTGTTATGGTCAGTCTAGCTGTATGGAGAAGGTACTGATCTGTTTCAGCTGTTATGGTCAGTCTAGCTGTATCGAGAAGGTGCTGCTCTGTTTCAGCTGTTATGGTCAGTCTAGCTGTATGGAGAAGGTACTGCTCTGTTTCAGCTGTTATGGTCAGTCTAGCTGTATCGAGAAGGTACTGCTCTGTTTCAGCTGTTATGGTCAGTCTAGCTGTATGGAGAAGAAGGTACTGCTCTGTTTCAGCTGTTATGGCCAGTCTAGCTGTATCGAGAAGGTACTGCTCTGTTTCAGCTGTTATGGTCAGTCTAGCTGTATGGAGAAGAAGGTACTGCTCTGTTTCAGCTGTTATGGTCAGTCTAGCTGTATCGAGAAGGTACTGCTCTGTTTCAGCTGTTATGGTCAGTCTAGCTGTATGGAGAAGAAGGTACTGCTCTGTTTCAGCTGTTATGGCCAGTCTAGCTGTATGGAGAAGAAGGTACTGCTCTGTTTCAGCTGTTATGGTCAGTCTAGCTGTATGGAGAAGGTACTGGTCTGTTTCAGCTGTTATGGTCAGTCTAGCTGTATGGAGAAGTTTGCTGCTCTGTTTCAGCTGTTATGGTCAGTCTAGCTGTATGGAGAAGAAGGTACTGCTCTGTTTCAGCTGTTATGGTCAGTCTAGCTGTATGGAGAAGGTACTGCTCTGTTTCAGCTGTTATGGTCAGTCTAGCTGTATGGAGAAGGTACTGATCTGTTTCAGCTGTTATGGTCAGTCTAGCTGTATGGAGGAGAAGGTACTGCTCTGTTTCAGCTGTTATGGTCAGTCTATCTGTATGGAGGAGAAGGTACTGCTCTGTTTCAGCTGTTATGGTCAGTCTAGCTGTATGGAGGAGAAGGTACTGCTCTGTTTCAGCTGTTATGGTCAGTCTAGCTGTATGGAGAAGGTGCTGCTCTGTTTCAGCTGTTATGGTCAGTCTAGCTGTATGGAGAAGATACTGCTCTGCTTTCAGCTGTTATGGTCAGTCTAGCTGTATGGAGGAGAAGGTACTGCTCTGTTTCAGCTGTTATGGTCAGTCTAGCTGTATGGAGGAGAAGGTACTGCTCTGTTTCAGCTGTTATGGTCGAGTCTAGCTGTATGGAGGAGAAGGTACTGCTCTGTTTCAGCTGTTATGGTCAGTCTAGCTGTATGGAGAAGGTACTGCTCTGTTTCAGCTGTTATGGTCAGTCTAGCTGTATGGAGAAGGTACTGCTCTGTTTCAGCTGTTTGGTCAGTCTAGCTGTATGGAGGAGAAGGTACTGCTCTGTTTCAGCTGTTATGGTCTGTCTAGCTGTATGGAGGAGAAGGTACTGCTCTGTTTCAGCTGTTATGGTCAGTCTAGCTGTATGGAGGAGAAGGTACTGCTCTGTTTCAGCTGTTATGGTCCAAGGTCTAGCTGTATGGAGAAGGTACTGCTCTGTTTCAGCTGTTATGGTCAGTCTAGCTGTATGGAGAAGGTGCTGCTCTGTTTCAGCTGTTATGGTCAGTCTAGCTGTATGGAGAAGATACTGCTCTGTTTCAGCTGTTATGGTCAGTCTAGCTGTATGGAGAAGGTACTGCTCTGTTTCAGCTGTTATGGTCAGTCTATCTGTATGGAGGAGAAGGTACTGCTCTGTTTCAGCTGTTATGGTCAGTCTAGCTGTATGGAGGAGAAGGTACTGCTCTGTTTCAGCTGTTATGGTCAGTCTAGCTGTATGGAGGAGAAGATACTGCTCTGTTTCAGCTGTTATGGTCAGTCTAGCTGTATGAGGAGAAGGTACTGCTCTGTTTCAGCTGTTATGGCCAGTCTAGCTGTATGGAGAAGGTACTGCTCTGTTTCAGCTGTTATGGTCAGTCTAGCTGTATGGAGAAGATACTGCTCTGTTTCAGCTGTTATGGTCAGTCTAGCTGTATGGAGGAGAAGGTACTGCTCTGTTTCAGCTGTTATGGTCAGTCTAGCTGTATGGAGAAGAAGGTACTGCTCTGTTTCAGCTGTTATGGTCAGTCTAGCTGTATGGAGAAGGTACTGCTCTGTTTCAGCTGTTATGGTCAGTCTAGCTGTATGGAGGGAGAAGGTACTGCTCTGTTTCAGCTGTTATGGTCCAGTCTAGCTGTATGGAGGAGAAGGTACTGCTCTGTTTCAGCTGTTATGGTCAGTCTAGCTGTATGGAGGAGAAGGTACTGCTCTGTTTCAGCTGTTATGGTCAGTCTAGCTGTATGGAGAAGGTACTGCTCTGTTTCAGCTGTTATGGTCAGTCTAGCTGTATGGAGAAGGTACTGCTCTGTTTCAGCTGTTATGGTCAGTCTAGCTGTATGGAGGAGAAGGTACTGCTCTGTTTCAGCTGTTATGGTCAGTCTAGCTGTATGGAGGAGAAGGTACTGCTCTGTTTCAGCTGTTATGGTCAGTCTAGCTGTATGGAGAAGGTACTGCTCTGTTTCAGCTGTTATGGTCAGTCTAGCTGTATGGAGGAGAAGGTACTGCTCTGTTTCAGCTGTTATGGTCAGTCTAGCTATATGGAGAAGAAGGTACTGCTCTGTTTCAGCTGTTATGGTCAGTCTAGCTGTATGGAGGAGAAGGTACTGCTCTGTTTCAGCTGTTATGGTCAGTCTAGCTGTAGGAGGAGAAGGTACTGCTCTGTTTCAGCTGTTATGGTCAGTCTAGCTGTATGGAGAAGGTACTGCTCTGTTTCAGCTGTTATGGTCCAGTCTAGCTGTATGGAGGAGAAGGTACTGCTCTGTTTCAGCTGTTATGGTCAGTCTAGCTATATGGAGAAGAAGGTACTGCTCTGTTTCAGCTGTTATGGTCAGTCTGGCTGTATGGAGGGAGAAGGTACTGCTCTGTTTCAGCTGTTATGGTCCAGTCTAGCTGTATGGAGGAGAAGGTACTGCTCTGTTTCAGCTGTTATGGTCCGTCTAGCTGTATGGAGAAGGTACTGCTCTGTTTCAGCTGTTATGGTCAGTCTAAATGTATGGAGAAGGTACTGCTCTGTTTCAGCTGTTATGGTCAGTCTAGCTGTATGGAGGAGAAGGTACTGCTCTGTTTCAGCTGTTATGGTCAGTCTAGCTATATGGAGAAGAAGGTACTGCTCTGTTTCAGCTGTGATGGTCAGTCTAGCTGTATGGAGGAGAAGGTACTGCTCTGTTTCAGCTGTTATGGTCCAGTCTAGCTGTAGGGAGGAGAAGGTACTGCTCTGTTTCAGCTGTTATGGTCAGTCTAGCTGTATGGGAGAAGGTACTGCTCTGTTTCAGCTGTTATGGTCAGTCTATCTGTATGGAGAAGGTACTGCTCTGTTTCAGCTGTTATGGTCAGTCTAGCTGTGTGGAGGAGAAGGTACTGCTCTGTTTCAGCTGTTATGGTCAGTCTAGCTGTATGGAGAAGGTACTGCTCTGTTTCAGCTGTTATGGTCAGTCTAGCTGTATGGAGGAGAAGGTACTAATCTGTTTCAGCTGTTATGGTCAGTCTAAATGTATGGGAGAAGGTAATGCTCTGTTTCAGCTGTTATGGTCCAGTCTAGCTGTATGGAGGAGAAGGTACTGCTCTGTTTCAGCTGTTATGGTCAGTCTAGCTGTATGGAGGAGAAGGTACTGCTCTGTTTCAGCTGTTATGGTCGTCTAGCTGTGTGGAGAAGGTACTGCTCTGTTTCAGCTGTTATGGTCAGTCTAGCTGTATGGAGAAAGGTACTGCTCTGTTTCAGCTGTTATTGACCAGTCTAGCTGTATGGAGAAGAAGGTACTGCTCTGTTTCAGCTGTTATGGTCAGTCTAGCTGTATGGGGAGAAGGTACTTCTCTGTTTCAGCTGTTATGGTCAGTCTAGCTGTATGGAGAAGGTACTGCTCTGTTTCAGCTGTTATGGTCAGTCTAGCTGTATGGAGAAGGTACTGCTCTGTTTCAGCTGTTATGGTCAGTCTAGCTGTATGGAGGAGAAGGTACTGCTCTGTTTCAGCTGTTATGGTCAGTCTAGCTGTATGGAGAGAAGGTGCTGCTCTGTTTCAGCTGTTATGGTCAGTCTAGCTGTATGGAGAAGAAGGTACTGCTCTATTTCAGCTGTATGGTCAGTCTAGCTGTATGGAGAAGGTACTGCTCTGTTTCAGCTGTTATGGTCAGTCTAGCTGTATGGAGAAGAAGGTACTGCTCTGTTTCAGCTGTTATGGTCAGTCTAGCTGTATGGAGAAGAAGGTACTGCTCTGTTTCAGCTGTTATGGTCAGTCTAGCTGTATGGAGAAGAAGGTGCTGCTCTGTTTCAGCTGTTATGGTCCAGTCTAGCTGTATGGAGAAGAAGGTACTGCTCTGTTTCAGCTGTTATGGTCAGTCTAGCTGGTTATGGAGAAGGTACTGCTCTGTTTCAGCTGTTATGGTCAGTCTAGCTGTATGGAGAAGGTATGCTCTGTTTCAGCTGTTCTGGTCAGTCTAGCTGTATGGAGGAGAAGGTACTGCTCTGTTTCAGCTGTTATGGTCGTCTAGCTGTATGGAGAAGGTAATGCTCTGTTTCAGCTGTTATGGTCAGTCTAGCTGTATGGAGGAGAAGGTACTGCTCTGTTTCAGCTGTTATGGTGTCTAGCTGTATAGAGGAGAAGGTACTGCTCTGTTTCAGCTGTTGGTCAGTCTAGCTGTATGGAGAAGGTACTGCTCTGTTTCAGCTGTTATGGTCGGTCTAGCTGTTGGAGAACCAAGGTACTGCTCTGTTTCAGCTGTTATGGTCAGTCTAGCTGTATGAGAAGGGGTACTGCTTTGTTTCAGCTGTTATGGTCGAAGTCTAGCTGTATGGAGAAGGTGCTGCTCTGTTTCAGCTGGCCTATGATCAGTCTAGCTGTATGGGAAGGTACTGCTCTGATTTCAGCTGTTATGGTCAGTCTAGCTGTATGGAGAAGGTACTGCTCTGTTTCAGCTGTTATGGTTCAGTCTAGCTGTATGGAGAAGAAGGTACTGCTCTGTTTCAGCTGTTATGGTCAGTCTAGCTGTATGGAGAAGGTATTGCTCTGTTTCAGCTATTATGGTCCAGTCTAGCTGTATGGAGAAGAAGGTACTGCTCTGTTTCAGCTGTTATGGTCAGTCTAGCTGTATGGAGAACAAGGTACTGCTCTGTTTCAGCTGTTATGGTCCCAGTCTAGCTGTATGAGAAGGTACTGCTCTGTTTCAGCTGTTATGGTCAGTCTAGCTGTATGGAGAAGGTGTGCTCTGTTTCAGCTGTTATGGTCAGTCTAGGCTGTATGGAGAAGGTACTGCTCTGTTTCAGCTGTTATGGTCAGTCTAGCTGTATGGGGAGAAGGTACTGCTCTGTTTCAGCTGTTATGGTCAGTCTAGCTGTATGGAGAAGAGTTAGGTACTGCTCTGTTTCAGCTGTTATGGTCAGTCTAGCTGTATGGAGAAGGTACTGCTCTGTTTCAGCTGTTATGGTCAGTCTAGCTGTATGTGAGAAGAAGGTACTGCTCTGTTTCTAGCTGTGTATGGTCAGTCTAGCTGTATGGAGGAGAAGGTACTGCTCTGTTTCAGCTGTTATGGTCAGTCTAGCTGTATGGAGAGAAGGTACTGCTCTGTTTCAGCTGTTATGCTCAGTCTAGCTGTATGGAGAAGAAGGTACTGCTCTGTTTCAGCTGTTATGGTCAGTCTAGCTGTATGGGGAGGGTACTGCTCTGTTTCAGCTGTTGGTCAGTCTAGCTGTATGGAGTGAGAAGGTACTGCTCTGTTTCAGCTGTTATGGTCAGTCTAAATGTATGGAGAAGGTACTGTCTGTTTCAGCTGTTATGGTCAAGTCGCTGTATAGAGGAGAAGGTACTGCTCTGTTTCATTTCGCTGTTATGGTCAGTCTAGCTGCATGAGGAGTAATGTACTGCTCTGTTTCAGCTGTTATGATCAGTCTAGATGTAATGGAGAAGGTACGCATCTGTTTCAACTGTTATGGTCAGTCTAGCTTTCTGGAGAGAGAAGGTGCTTCTGTTTCAGCTGTTATGGGGTTCAGTTGCTGTATGGAGAAGAAGGTACTGCTCTGTTTCAGCTGTTATGGTCAGTCCAGCTGTATGGAGGGTACTGCTCTGTTTCAGCTTGTTATGGTCGTCTGACTTTGAAGTGAGGAGAGGTACTGCTCTGTTTCAGCTGTAGATGGTAAGTCTAGGCTGATGGAGAGGTACTGCTCTGTTTCAGCTGTTTGGTGCACAAGTCCTAGCTGTATGGAGAAGAAGGTATGCTCTGTTTAGCTGTTGTGGTCAGTCTCGCTGTATGGAGAAGGTACTGCTCTGTTTCAGCTGTTAGGTCGGTCTAGCTGTATGGAGGAGAAGGTACTGCTCTGTTTCTAGCAGTTATGGTCAGTCTAGCAGTATGGAGAGAAGGTATTTGCTCTGTTTCAGCTGTTATGGTCAGTCTAGCTGTATGGAGGAGAAGGTACTGCTCTTTGTTTCAGCTGTTATGGTCAGTCTAACTATAGATGGAGGAGAATGGTACTGCTCTGTTTCAGCATGTTTTGGTCGTTAGCTGTATGGAGAAGGTACTGCTCTGTTTCAGCTGTTATGGTCTAGTCTAGCTGTATGGAGAGAAGGTACTGTCTGTTTCAGCTGTTATGGTCGTCTAGCTGTATGGAGGAGAAGGTACTGCTCTGTTTCAGCTGTTATGGTCCAGTCAAGCTGTATGGAGAAGGTACTGCTCTGTTTCGGCTGTTATTGGTGTCTAGCTGGGGTATGGAGAAGAAGGTACTGCTCTGGTTCACTGTTCTATGGTCAGTTCTAGTTGTGTAAAGGAAGGTACTGTCTCTGTTTCAGCTGTTAGTCAGTCAGCATGGAGGAGAAGGTACTGCTCTGCTTTCAGCTGTTATGGTGTCTAGCTGTTAGAGTGGAGAAGGTACTGCTCTGTTTCAGCTGTTATGGTCAGTCTAGCTGTATGGAGAGAACAGCTCTGTTTCAGCTGTTATGGTCGGTCTAGCTGGTGGAGAGAGGTTTGCTCTGTTTCAGCTGTTATGGTTCAGTCTAGCAAATGGAAAAGTAACTGCTCTGTTTCAGCTGTAATGGTCAGTCTAGCTGTATGTGAGAGAAGGTACTGCTCTGTTTCAGCTGCATTGATGGTCAGTCTAGCTGTATGGAGGACAGAAGGTACTGCTCTGTTTCAGCTGTTATGGTCAGTCTAAATGTACTGGAGAAGGTCTGCTCTTTGTTTCAGCTGTTATGGTCAGTCTAGTTGTATAGGGAGAAGGTACTGCTCTGTTTCAGCTGTTATGGTCAGTCTAGCTGATATCTAGAGAGAAGGTCACTGCTCTGTTTCAGCTGTTATGGTCGGTCTAGCTGTATGGAGTGAGAAGGTACTGCCTGTTTCAGCTGATATGGCAGTCTGGCTGTATGGAGTGAGAGAAGTACTGCTCTGTTTCAGAAGCTATTATGGTCAGTCTGAATATGGAGAAGGTATTCTCTGTTTCAGCTGTTATGGTCCGGTCTATCTGTACTGGAGAAGGTACTGCTCTGTTTCGCTGTTATGGTCAGTCTAGCTGTATGGAGGAGAAACTGCTCTGTTTCAGCTGTTATGTATCAGTCTAGCTTATGGAGAAGGTACTGCTCTGTTTCAGCTGTTATGGTCAGCTTCTAGCTGTATGGGAGGGAGAAGGTACTGCTCTGTTTCAGCTGTTATGGTCAGTCTAAATGTACATGGAGAAGGTACTGCTCTGTTTCAGCTGTTATGGTCCCGGTCTAGCTGTGTGGAGAAGGTACTGCTCTGTTTCAGCTGTATGGTCAGTCTAGCTGTATGGAGGAGAAGGTACTGCTCTGTTTCAGCTGTTATGGTCAGTCTGGCTGTTGGAGAAGGTACTGCTCTGTTTTCAGGTTAGCATGGTCAGTCTAGCTGTATGGAGAAGCGTACTGCTCTGTTTCACTGTTAAGGGCCAGTCTAGCTTGTATGGAGAAGAAACTGCTCTGTTTCAGCTGTTATGGTCAGTCTAGCTTAGGTGTGGAGAAGAAGGTACTGCTCTGTTTCAGCTGTTATGGTCAGTCTAGCTGTATGGAGAAGGTACTGCTCTGTTTCAGCTGTTATGGTCAGTCTAGCTGTATGGAGAAGGTACTGCTCTGTTTCAGCTGTTATGGTCAGTCTAGCTGTATGGAGGAGAAGGTACTGCTCTGTTTCAGCTGTTATGGTCAGTCTAGCTGTGTGGGAGGAGAAGTGCTGCTCTGTTTCAGCTGTGTGGGTGGTCAGTCTAGCTGTGTGGAGAAGAAGGTACTGCTCTGTTTCAGCTGTTATGGTCAGTCCCCAGCTGTATGGAGAAGGGTAATCTGCTCTGTTTCAGCTTTATGTCAGTCTAGCTGTATGGAGAAGAAGGTACTGCTCTGTTTCAGCTGTTATGGTCAGTCTAGCTTGTATGGAGAAGAAGGTACTGCTCTGTTTCAGCTGTTATGGTCGGTCTAGCTGTATGTGGGAGGAAAGGTGCTGCTCTGTTTCAGCTGTTATGGTGTAAATCTAGCTGTATGGAGAAGAAGGTACTGCTCTGTTTCAGCCGTGTTATGGTCCAGTCTAGCTGTATGAGTAGGGGAAGGTACTGCTCTGTTTCGGCTGTTATGGTCAGTCTAGCTGTGTAGGAGAGAAGGTACTGCTCTGTTTCAGCTGTTATGGTCAGTCTAGCTGTAAGGAGAAGGTACTGCTCTGTTTCAGCTGTTATTGGTCAGTCTGGCTGTATGGAGAAAGAAAGTACTGCTCTGTTTCAGAGAGCTGTTATGGTCAGTCTAGCTTGTATGAGGAGAAGGTACTGCTCTGTTTCAGCTGTTATGGTCAGTCTAGCTGTATGGAGAAGGTGCTGCTCTGTTTCAGCTGTTATGGTCGGTCTAGCTGTATGGAGAAAGCTGGGTACTGCTCTGTTTCAGCTATTATGGTCAGTCTAGCTGTATGTGGAGGAGAAGTGGTACTGCTCTGTTTGCAGCTGTTATGGTCAGTCTAGCTGTATGGAGGAGAAGGTACTGCTCTGGTTTCAGCTGTTTGGTCAGTTGCTGTGGATGGAGGGAGAAGGTACTGCTCTGTTTCAGCTGTTATGCTCAGTCTAGGCTGTATGGAGAAGAAGGTACTGCTCTGTTTCAGCTGTTATGGTCGGTCTAGCTGTGGAGTACTGCTCTGTTTCAGCTGTTATGGTCAGTCTAGCTGTATATAGAAGGTACTGCTCTGTTTCAGCTGTTATGGTCAGTCTAGCTGTATGGGGGAGAAGGTACTGCTCTGTTTCAGCTGTTATGGTCAGTCTAGCTATATGGAGAAGAAGGTACTGCTCTGTTTCAGCTGTTATGGTCAGTCTAGCTGTATGGAGGAGAAGGTACTGCTCTGTTTCAGCTGTTATGGTCAGTCTAGCTGTATGGAGGAGAAGTGTACTGCTCTGTTTCAGCTGTTATGGTCAGTCTAGCTGTATGGAGAAGGTACTGCTCTGTTTCAGCTGTTATGGTCAGTCTATCTGTATGGAGAAGGTACTGCTCTGTTTCAGCTGTTATGGTCAGTCTAGCTGTATGGAGGAGAAGGTACTGCTCTGTTTCAGCTGTTATGGTCAGTCTAGCTGTATGGAGAAGGTACTGCTCTGTTTCAGCTGTTATGGTCAGTCTAGCTGTATGGAGGAGAAGGTACTGCTCTGTTTCAGCTGTTATGGTCAGTCTAAATGTATGGAGAAGGTAATGCTCTGTTTCAGCTGTTATGGTCAGTCTAGCTGTATGGAGAGAGAAGGTACTGCTCTGTTTCAGCTGTTATGGTCAGTCTAGCTGTATGGAGGAGAAGGTACTGCTCTGTTTCAGCTGTTATGGTCCCAGTCTAGCTGTATGGAGAAGGTACTGCTCTGTTTCAGCTGTTATGGTCAGTCTGAGCTGTATGGGAGAAGGTACTGCTCTGTTTCAGCTGTTATGGCCAGTCTAGCTGTATGGAGAAGAAGGTACTGCTCTGTTTCAGCTGTTATGGTCAGTCTAGCTGTATGGAGAAGAAGGTACTGCTCTGTTTCAGCTGTTATGGTCAGTCTAGCTGTATGGAGAAGGTACTGCTCTGTTTCAGCTGTTATGGTCAGTCTAGCTGTATGGAGAAGGTACTGCTCTGTTTCAGCTGTTATGGTCCAGTCTAGCTGTATGGAGAAGAAGGTACTGCTCTGTTTCAGCTGTTATGGTCAGTCTAGCTGTATGGAGAAGAAGGTACTGCTCTGTTTCAGCTGTTATGGTCCAGTCTAGCTGTATGGAGAAGAAGGTACTGCTCTGTTTCAGCTGTTATGGTCAGTCTAGCTGTATGGGGAAGGTACTGCTCTGTTTCAGCTGTTATGGTCGGTCTAGCTGTATGGAGAAGAAAGTACTGCTCTGTTTCAGCTGTTATGGTCGGTCTAGCTGTATGGAGAAGAAGGGTACTGCTCTGTTTCAGCTGTTATGGTCAGTCTAGCTGTATGGAGAAGAAGGTGCTGCTCTGTTTCAGCTGTTATGGTCCAGTCTAGCTGTATGGAGAAGAAGGGGTACTGCTCTGTTTCAGCTGGTATGGTCAGTCTAGCTGTATGGAGAAGGTACTGCCCTGTTTCAGCTGTTATGGTCAGTCTAGCTGTATGGAGAAGGTACTGCTCTGTTTCAGCTGTTATGGTCAGTCTAGCTGTATGGAGGAGAAGGTACTGCTCTGTTTCAGCTGTTATGGTCAGTCTAGCTGTATGGGAGAAGGTACTGCTCTGTTTCAGCTGTTATGGTCAGTCTAGCTGTATGGGAGGAGAAGGTACTGCTCTGTTTCAGCTGTTATGGTCAGTCTAGCTGTATAGAGGAGAAGGTACTGCTCTGTTTCGCTGTTATGGTCAGTCTAGCTGTATGGAGAAGGTACTGCTCTGTTTCAGCTGTTATGGTCAGTCTAGCTGTATGGAGAAGAAGGTACTGCTCTGTTTCAGCTGTTATGGTCAGTCTAGCTGTATGGAGAAGGTGCTGCTCTGTTTCAGCTGTTATGGTCAGTCTAGCTGTATGGAGAAGGTACTGCTCTGTTTCAGCTGTTATGGTCAGTCTAGCTGTATGGAGAAGAAGGTACTGCTCTGTTTCAGCTGTTATGGTCAGTCTAGCTGTATGGAGAAGGTACTGCTCTGTTTCAGCTGTTATGGTCAGTCTAGCTGTATGGGAGAAGGTACTGTCTGTTTCAGCTGTTATGGTCAGTCTAGCTGTATGGAGAAGAAGGTACTGCTCTGTTTCAGCTGTTATGGTCAGTCTAGCTGTATGGAGAAGGTACTGCTCTGTTTCAGCTGTTATGGTCAGTCTAGCTGTATGGAGAAGGTACTGCTCTGTTTCAGCTGTTATGGTCAGTCTAGCTGTATGGAGGAGAAGGTACTGCTCTGTTTCAGCTGTTATGGTCAGTCTAGCTGTATGGAGGAGAAGGTACTGCTCTGTTTCCAGCTGTTATGGTCAGTCTAGCTGTATGGAGAAGAAGGTACTGCTCTGTTTCAGCTGTTATGGTCAGTCTAGCTGTATGGAGAAGGTGCTGCTCTGTTCCAGCTGTTATGGTCAGTCTAGCTGTATGGAGGAGAAGGTACTGCTCTGTTTCAGCTGTTATGGTCAGTCTAGCTGTATGGAGAAGAAGGTACTGCTCTGTTTCAGCTGTTATGGTCAGTCTATAAGTGTCCATATATCCAATAGACCAATGAAATGTTTGAATCCTTCGACTGTAATGTGATTTGTGGATTCAAATAAAGTATTTCAAATGTGTGTGTGACCCTGTGTGTGTGTGTGTGTGTGTGTGTGTGTGTGACCCTGTGTGTGTGACCCTGTGTGTGTGTGTGTGTGTGACCCTGTGTGTGTGTGTGTGTGTGACCCTGTGTGTGTGTGTGTGTGTGTGACCCTGTGTGTGTGACCCTGTGTGTGTGTGTGTGTGTGACCCTTGTGTGTGTGTGTGTGTGTGTGTGTGTGTGTGTGTGTGTGTGTGTGTGACCCTGTGTGTGTGTGTGTGTGTGTCTGACCTTGTGTGTGTTGCTCATCCGTGATTCTGCTCTCCTCATCCTCTCCTGGTCCATCTCTCTGCTGATCGTCTGTTTGGTCTGGTAAGTCAGCTGTCTGTGGGGGGCAGGCCTGGGAAACACACCACCTCCTCCACACGCCTAAACACACACACACACACACACACACACACACACCACACCACACCACACACACACCACACACAATGAGAACGCTCATCCACCTAATCTACCTCCTGAACAGAGTTAATAGATATCCACCTCTACCTCCTGAACAGAGTTAATAGATATACCTCTACCTCCTGAACAGAGTTAATAGATATACACCTCTACCTCCTGAACAGAGTTAATAGATATACACCTCTACCTCCTGAACAGAGTTAATAGATATACACCTCTACCTCCTGAACAGAGTTAATAGATATCCACCTCTACCTCCTGAACAGAGTTAATAGATATACACCTCTACCTCCTGAACAGAGTTAATAGATATACACCTCTACCTCCTGAACAGAGTTAATAGATATCCCACCTCTACCTCCTGAACAGAGTTAATAGATATACACCTCTACCTCCTGAACAGAGTTAATAGATATACACCTCTACCTCCTGAACAGAGTTAATAGATATACACCTCTACCTCCTGAACAGAGTTAATAGATATCCACCTCTACCTCCTGAACAGAGTTAATAGATATACACCTCTACCTCCTGAACAGAGTTAATAGATTGTGATGTCACGAGAGGCTACACAGCTTTCAGCGGGATTGCTCAAGTAGTGCAAGGAGACCAGGTTCAACCAAAACAAGGATTTTATTAAAGGTCTTGGGAAACTAACGAAAGTATAACACAATTCTGTTCTCTGGTGGCTCTTTAAGGGTTAACAGTTCAGGGATGTCTCTTCCACATCCAAAATCATAACTCTCCCTCGCTCAAATAACTTTTCCCCAGTCTTACTGTATTCCACGTTGCAGCTAGTGGCCAAATCAGCAAAACGTCCTTCCAAATGTCCCACACGTATTTCCACAGGTGCATATATCCAAAGGTGAGTATTTCCCAAGGTAAGTATCTCCAAATCCTTATATTCCTCATGGAAGTGGACGTGCAGCACTCTTGTCCTCCAGAGAGCCCAAGTTGGAGACTGTGTCTCTTCCCCTCAACAAACCTTCAGCTCATCAGCTCCTCATTTGTTTCAGCTGCGTGGGAAGATTGGCCATAGAGGGGGTGGAGTTCCCGACCATACCAGCAGATGGAGCCATAGCTGTCTGGGTTTGCAGCCACCTCAGGGGGATGTAACGTCCCTCCAGGACACAGCCTCTCGTGACATCACACATCCCCCTCCTCGGGACCGACGTCCTCGTCGGGTAAAGGCAGCGAAGAACGCATCACGCCGGGAGAGGGCGTCCGCATTGCCGTGGTGCTTGCCAGCCTGCTCTCTCTTCAACTCCTCCACCTCTAGGACCAGGGACTCAGCCTCCTGTTGTCTCTCCTTGAGTTTCTTACTGAACGATCAGCCTTGGTTTTAGCAGAGTTTAGCTTCTGTTGAGCAGCTTTCAGTTCCTTCTCTCTCTCTGCCTCCGCATTCTTCATCTTGTTCTCCAACACCTTGTACTTCTCCTCTGCCTTCTTCTGGACCTCCTTACTACTGCGCAGGGTCTCCTCACACTCTCGATGGTCCTGCGCAGCCTCTCCAGCTCCTCCTGTTGCTTAGGGAAGGAGCTCTGTTGGAGTTTAGCCTGGAGGATATCTAACTCTTCTGTCCTCATGTCTAACTGTTGCTTTAACAAACGATACCTCTCAGCGGTCCCCTTCAGACCAGACAGTTCTTTGTCCAGATTCTGTAGCTCCGTCTCTGTGTCGGTCTGGGCACCTGCCATCCCTATCAGAGCCCGGGCGGGAGTGAGTAACTCGGAGGATTGCACGGAGCCTTCCCAGGATGAGTCTTGCCTCTCCGTTTCCGAGGTACTCGGGTTATCCTCTCCTGAGACTCTCTCCAGAGTGGGTAAAAGGCTGGGCAGTCTCGTCCAATTAGGACAGGGACGGGGAGGGAATCAACCACCCCCCGCCGTCGTGTGTATGGTCTCCCGTGTGCTGGTCATTGTAAGTTCAGTAATGGGGTATTCTCTGGTGTCCCCATGGACACAGGAAACTGGGAGGACTTTCCCCGGGGTCAGACACGTTGGGCCCACCAAATCCTTACGCACCAGGGTGGCCCGGCTACCAGAATCCAGTAAGGCCTCCACATCATGGTGATTCACAGTTACCGGGCAGGTGGGGGGTCGATTTGGGCCGCCATCTACGACTCCCAAGAGCGAGGCAAAACGGTGTGTGGGTGCTGAGCTGGAGGACTCCGCAGTGGGCATAGGTTCATCGGCTGGTTTCCCACACTGCCAGGAGATATGTCCCATCTCCCCACACCGGTAACACTGTCGAAGTTTCCTCCTGGTGTACTCTTCTTGGACCCGGCCTGGTTTCTGGCTCCCCTGGGCCGGGATAAATCCTGACGTGGCTGGGTTCGAGACCTTGGGGTCCTTTGGACGGGTTCTTCCCATTTGTGGTGGGGCCGCCCTCCTGGGGTCTTTTTCGGGAAGCATTCAGCATCTCCGCTGTGGCCTGGTACTTTTCCACAGCTTCCACGGTCAGATCAGCCGTGGTCAAGGCCTGTTGACTGATGAACCGTTTTTGCCTCATAAGGCAGGGGGCGCGTAGGTAACGATCCACCACAACGGCCTCCACCACCGCCGCTGCTGTATTCCTCTGCGGATCCAGCCATTTCCTTGCGATTCGGACAAGTTCATGCATCTGCGCCCGAGGAGGTTGGTCTGGTTGGAAGGTCCAGCTGTGAAAGCGCTGGGGCCATACCAAACTTTGTGAGTCCATATCTGCTGAGGATCTCAGACTTCAGGGCATCATAGTCAGTAACCTGGTCAGGGCCCAGGTCCCGGACAGCATTCAGCGATTCCCGGTTAGAAAGGGGCTAACAGACCAACCCACTGTTGCTTGGGCCAGGCTTCCCTAGTGGCCGTGGCCTCAAATGCATGCAGGTATGCCTCAATGTCATCGGTACCTCCCATCTTAGATATAAAGTCACTTGCCTTTATTGGGCGGGTATTTTGGACAACCCTCTGTCTCTGCAACTGCAATTCCTCTGCCTTCAGAAGGTTGGCTTTCTTTGCTCCTCCAAGAGAGCCACGTTTGCTTGCATCTGGGCTTGCTGGCCAGCAACAAGGGCTTTCAATATGTCCTCCATTTCAGTCGGCGGGGAGCCTACGGCCAACTTGGAAAACTGGGTGATCAAACCTTCGGTATCCTCCTCTGACATGCACTATTAACGCTTGAGCGTGCCCGTATTCTCCACCATCTGTGATGTCACGAGAGGCTACACAGCTTTCAGCGGGATTGCTCAAGTAGTGCAAGGAGACCAGGTTCAACCAAAACAAGGATTTTATTAAAGGTCTTGGGAAACTAACGAAAGTATAACACAATTCTGTTCTCTGGTGGCTCTTTAAGGGTTAACAGTTCAGGGATGTCTCTTCCACATCCAAAATCATAACTCTCCCTCGCTCAAATAACTTTTCCCCAGTCTTACTGTATTCCACGTTGCAGCTAGTGGCCAAATCAGCAAAACGTCCTTCCAAATGTCCCACACGTATTTCCACAGGTGCATATATCCAAAGGTGAGTATTTCCCAAAGGTAAGTATCTCCAAATCCTTATATTCCTCATGGAAGTGGACGTGCAGCACTCTTGTCCTCCAGAGAGCCCAAGTTGGAGACTGTGTCTCTTCCCTTCAACAAACCTTCAGCTCATCAGCTCCTCATTTGTTTCAGCTGCGTGGGAAGATTGGCCATAGAGGGGTGGAGTTCCCGACCATACCAGCAGATGGAGCCATAGCTGTCTGGGTTTGCAGCCACCTCAGGGGGATGTAACGTCCCTCCAGGACACAGCCTCTCGTGACATCACAAGATATACACCTCTACCTCCTGAACAGAGTTAATAGATATCCACCTCTACCTCCTGAACAGAGTTAATAGATATACACCTCTACCTCCTGAACAGAGTTAATAGATATACACCTCTACCTCCTGAACAGAGTTAATAGATATCCACCTCTACCTCCTGAACAGAGTTAATAGATACCCACCTCTACCTCCTGAACAGAGTTAATAGATATCCACCTATACCTCCTGAACAGAGTTAATAGATACCCACCTCTACCTCCTGAACAGTCTAACAGAGTTAATAGATATACACCTCTACCTCCTGAACAGAGTTAATAGATACCCACCTCTACCTCCTGAACAGAGTTAATAGATATCCACCTCTACCTCCTGAACAGAGTTAATAGATATACACCTATACCTCCTGAACAGAGTTAATAGATATACACCTCTACCTCCTGAACAGAGTTAATAGATATCCACCTCTACCTCCTGAACAGAGTTAATAGATATACACCTCACCTCCTGAACAAAGTTAATAGATATACACCTCTACCTCCTGAACAGAGTTAATAGATATACACCTCTACCTCCTGAACAGAGTTAATAGATATACACCTCTACCTCCTGAACAGAGTTAATAGATATCCACCTCTACCTCCTGAACAGAGTTAATAGATATACACCTCTACCTCCTGAACAGAGTTAATAGATATACACCTCTACCTCCTGAACAGAGTTAATAGATATACACCTCTACCTCCTGAACAGAGTTAATAGAATATACCTCTACCTCCTAAACAGAGTTAATAGATATCACCCCCACCTCGTACCTCCTGAACAGAGTTAATAGATATACACCTCTACCTCCTGAACAGAGTTAATAGATATACACCTCTACCTCCTGAACAGAGTTAATATATATCCCTCTACCTCCTGAACAGAGTTAATAGATATCCACCTCTACCTCCTGAACAGAGTTAATAGATATACACCTCTACCTCTGAACAGAGTTGATAGATATACACCTCTACCTCCTGGACAGAGTTAATAGATATCCACCTCTACCTCCTGAACAGAGTTAATAGATATCCACCTCTACCTCCTGAACAGAGTTAATAGATATCCACCTCTACCTCCTGAACCAGTCTAACATAGTTAATAATATCCACCTCTACCTCCTGAACAGAGTTAATAGATATCCACCTCTACCTCCTGAACAGAGTTAAAAGATATCCACCTCTACCTCCTGAACAGAGTTAATAGATATACACCTCTACCTCCTGAACAGAGTTAATAGATATACACCTCTACCTCCTGAACAGAGTTAATAGATATACACCTCTACCTCCTTAACAGAGTTAATAGATATCCACCTCTACCTCCTGAACAGAGTTAATAGATATACACCTCTACCTCCTGAACAGAGTTAATAGATATACACCTCTACCTCCTGAACAGAGTTAATAGATATACACCTCTACCTCCTGAACAGAGTTAATAGATACACCCTCTACCTCCTGAACAGAGTTAATAGATATACACCTCTACCTCCTGAACAGAGTTAATATATATACACCTCTACCTCCTGAACAGAGTTAATAGATATCCACCTCCACCTCCTGAACAGAGTTAATAGATATCCACCTCTACCTCCTGAACAGAGTTAATAGATATCCACCTCTACCTCCTGAACAGAGTTAATAGATATACACCTCTACCTCCTGAACAGAGTTAATAGATATCCACCTCTACCTCCTGAACAGAGTTAATAGATATACACCTCTACCTCCTGAACAGAGTTAATAGATATCCACCTCTACCTCCTGAACAGAGTTAATAGATATACACCTCTACCTCCTGAACAGAGTTAGATATACACCTCTACCTCCTGAACAGAGTTAATAGATATACACCTCTACCTCCTGAACAGAGTTAATAGATATCCACCTCTACCTCCTGAACAGAGTTAATAGATATCCACCTCTACCTCCTGAACAGAGTTAACAGATATCCACCTCTACCTCCTGAACAGAGTTAATAGATACCCACCTCTACCTCCTGAACAGTCTAACAGAGTTAATATATATCCACCTCTACCTCCTGAACAGAGTTAATAGATATCCACCTCTACCTCCTGAACAGAGTTAATATATATACACCTCTACCTCCTGAACAGAGTTAATAGATATACACCTCTACCTCCTGAACAGAGTTAATAGATATACACCTCTACCTCCTGAACAGAGTTAATAGATATACACCTCTACCTCCTGAACAGAGTTAATAGATATCCACCTCTACCTCCTGAACAGAGTTAGATATACACCTCTACCTCCTGAACAGAGTTAATAGATATACACCTCTACCTCCTGAACAGAGTTAGATATACACCTCTACCTCCTGAACAGAGTTAATAGATATACCTACATCCTGAACAGAGTTAGTACCTCCTGAACAGAGTTAACAGATATCCACCTCTACCTCCTGAACAGAGTTAATAGATATACACCTCTACCTCCCTGAACAGAGTTAATAGATATCCACCTCTACCTCCTGAACAGAGTTAATATATATCCAACTCTACCTCCTGAACAGAGTTAATAGATATACACCTCTACCTCCTGAACAGAGATAGATATACACCTCTACCTCCTGAACAGAGTTAATAGATATACACCTCTACCTCCTGAACAGAGTTAATAGATATACACCTCTACCTCCTGAACAGAGTTAATAGATATACACCTCTACCTCCTGAACAGAGTTAATAGATATACACCTCTACCTCCTGAACAGAGTTAATAGATATACACCTCTACCTCCTGAACAGAGTTAATAGATATACACCTCTACCTCCTGAACAGAGTTAATAGATATACACCTCTACCTCCTGAACAGAGTTAATAGATATCCACCTCTACCTCCTGAACAGAGTTAATAGATATACACCTCTACCTCCTGAACAGAGTTAATAGATATACACCTCTACCTCCTGAACAGAGTTAATAGATATACACCTCTACCTCCTGAACAGAGTTAATAGATATACACCTCTACCTCCTGAACAGAGTTAATAGATATACACCTCTACCTCCTGAACAGAGTTAATAGATATCCACCTCTACCTCCTGGACAGAGTTAATAGATATACACCTCTACCTCCTGAACAGAGTTAATAGATATACACCTCTACCTCCTGAACAGAGTTAATAGATATACACCTCTACCTCCTGAACAGAGTTAATAGATATACACCTCTACCTCCTGAACAGAGTTAATAGATATACACCTCTACCTCCTGAACAGAGTTAATAGATATACACCTCTACCTCCTGAACAGAGTTAATAGATATACACCTCTACCTCCTGAACAGAGTTAATAGATATACACCTCTACCTCCTGAACAGAGTTAATAGATATACACCTCTACCTCCTGAACAGTCTAACAGAGTTAATAGATATCCACCTCTACCTCCTGGATAGAGTCATAGATATACACCTCTACCTCCTGAACAGAGTTAATAGATATACACCTCTACCTCCTGAACAGAGTTAATAGATATACACCTCTACCTCCTGAACAGAGTTAATAGATATACACCTCTACCTCCTGAACAGAGTTAATAGATATACACCTCTACCTCCTGAACAGAGTTAATAGATATACACCTCTACCTCCTGAACAGAGTTAATAGATATACACCTCTACCTCCTGAACAGAGTTAATAGATATACACCTCTACCTCCTGAACAGAGTTAATAGATATACACCTCTACCTCCTGAACAGAGTTAATAGATATCCACCTCTACCTCCTGAACAGAGTTAATAGATATACACCTCTACCTCCTGAACAGAGTTAATAGATATACACCTCTACCTCCTGAACAGAGTTAATAGATATACACCTCTACCTCCTGAACAGAGTTAATAGATATACACCTCTACCTCCTGAACAGAGTTAATAGATATACACCTCTACCTCCCTGAACAGAGTTAATAGATATACACCTCTACCTCCTGAACAGAGTTAATAGATATCCACCTCTACCTCCTGAACAGAGTTAATAGATATACACCTCTACCTCCTGAACAGAGTTAATAGATATCCACCTCTACCTCCTGAACAGAGTTAATAGATATCCACCTCTACCTCCTGAACAGAGTTAATAGATATCCAGCTCTACCTCCTGAACAGAGTTAATAGATATACACCTCTACCTCCTGAACAGAGTTAATAGATATACACCTCTACCTCCTGAACAGAGTTATAGATATACACCTCTACCTCCTGAACAGAGTTAATAGATATACCTCTACCTCCTGAACAGAGTTAATAGATATACACCTCTACCTCCTGAACAGAGTTAATAGATATACACCTCTACCTCCTGAACAGAGTTAGATATACACCTCTACCTCCTGAACAGAGTTAATAGATATACACCTCTACCTCCTGAACAGGGTTAATAGATATACACCTCTACCTCCTGAACAGAGTTAATAGATATACACCTCTACCTCCTGAACAGAGTTAATAGATATACACCTCTACCTCCTGAACAGAGTTAATAGATATACACCTCTACCTCCTGAACAGAGATAATAGATATACACCTCTACCTCCTGAACAGAGTTAATAGATATACACCTCTACCTCCTGAACAGAGTTAATAGATATACACCTCTACCTCCCTGAACAGAGTTAATAGATATACACCTCTACCTCCTGAACAGAGTTAATAGATATACACCTCTACCTCCTGAACAGAGTTAATAGATATCCACCTCTACCTCCTGAACAGAGTTAATAGATATACACCTCTACCTCCTGAACAGAGTTAATAGATATACACCTCTACCTCCTGAACAGAGTTAATAGATATACACCTCTACCTCCTGAACAGAGTTAATAGATATACACCTCTACCTCCTGAACAGAGTTAATAGATATACACCTCTACCTCCTGAACAGAGTTAATAGATATACACCTCTACCTCCTGAACAGAGTTAATAGATATACACCTCTACCTCCTGAACAGAGTTAATAGATATACACCTCTACCTCCTGAACAGAGTTAATAGATATACACCTCTACCTCCTGAACAGAGTTAATAGATATACACCTCTACCTCCTGAACAGAGTTAATAGATATACACCTCTACCTCCTGAACAGAGTTAGATATACACCTCTACCTCCTGAACAGAGTTAATAGATATACACCTCTACCTCCTGAACAGGGTTAATAGATATACACCTCTACCTCCTGAACAGAGTTAATAGATATACACCTCTACCTCCTGAACAGAGTTAATAGATATACACTCTACCTCCTGAACAGAGTTAATAGATATACACCTCTACCTCCTGAACAGAGTTAATAGATATACACCTCTACCTCCTGAACAGAGATAATAGATATACACCTCTACCTCCTGAACAGAGTTAATAGATATACACCTCTACCTCCTGAACAGAGTTAATAGATATACACCTCTACCTCCTGAACAGAGTTAATAGATATACACCTCTACCTCCTGAACAGAGTTAATAGATATACACCTCTACCTTCTGAACAGAGTTAATAGATATACACCTCTACCTCCTGAACAGAGTTAATAGATATACACCTCTACCTCCTGAACAGAGTTAATAGATATACACCTCTACCTCCTGAACAGAGTTAATAGATATACACCTCTACCTCCTGAACAGAGTTAGTAGATATACACCTCTACCTCCTGAACAGAGATATACATAATAGATATACATAACATGTGACTGGGTATGGGTTAAGCTCTAATGTGTGTGTGTGTGTGTGTTCTAGGTGTGTGTGTTTTCTAGGTATTCTAGGTGTGTGTGTGTGTACTCACGGCTCCAGTACGTAGACATATTGTCCGTCAGGTGTTCTGTCCTGTCTATAGCAGAGGTTATAGGAGATCATGGTGTCGATCAGCTCAACCAGCTGTTGTTTCTCTCTACTGCTGAACAACTGGGGGTTCACCTGGAGACAGAAACATGCTGTTAACAACTGGGGGTTCACCTGGAGACAGAAACATGCTGTTAACAACTGGGGGTTCACCTGGAGACAGAAACATGCTGTTATCAACTGGGGGTTCACCTGGAGACAGAAACATGCTGTTAACAACTAGGGGTTCACCTGGAGACAGAAACATGCTGTTAACAACTGGGGGTTCACCTGGAGACAGAAACATGCTGTTAACAACTGGGGGTTCACCTGGAGACAGAAACATGCTGTTAACAACTGGGGGGTTCACCTGGGAGACAGAAACATGCTGTTAACAACTGGGGGTTCACCTGGAGACAGAAACATGCTGTTATCAACTGGGGGTTCACCTGGAGACAGAAACATGCTGTTAACAACTGGGGGTTCACCTGGAGACAGAAACATGCTGTTAACAACTGGGGGTTCACCTGGAGACAGAAACATGCTGTTAACAACTGGGGGTTCACCTGGAGACAGAAACATGCTGTTAACAACTGGGGGTTCACCTGGAGACAGAAACATGCTGTTAACAACTGGGGGTTCACCTGGAGACAGAAACATGCTGTTATCAACTGGGGGTTCACCTGGAGACAGAAACATGCTGTTAACAACTGGGGGTTCACCTGGAGACAGAAACATGCTGTTATCAACTGGGGGTTCACCTGGAGACAGAAACATGCTGTTAACAACTGGGGGGGTTCACCTGAGACAGAAACATGCTGTTAACAACTGGGGGGGTTCACCTGGAGACATAAACATGCTGTTAACAACTGGGGGTTCACCTGGAGACAGAAACATGCTGTTAACAACTGGGGGTTCACCTGGAGACAGAAACATGCTGTTATAGACACACCCTAACCGCTTCTGTTTTTCAACACCTAACCCCCCCAACTGCTGTGCCTGGCCAAAGAGCTGTATTTTCATGTCATCTGACCATAGCGCCGGTTCCAATACAAGCGCCAGTTTATCAAACTCCAGGCGGTGCTGCGGTCAGATGACATGATAGAGCTCTTTGCCACACACCAGTGGGGGTTAGGTGTTGAAAAACAGAAGCAGAGGCAGAAAAGGAACCTCATATCTAACTCCAACCTCATATCTAACCCCAACCCTAACCTCATATCTAACCCCAACCTCATATCTAACCCCGACCCTAACCTCATATCTAACCCCGACCCTAACCTCATATCTAACCCCAACCTCATATCTAACCCCAACCTCATATCTAACCCCAACCCTAACCTCATATCTAACCCCAACCCTAACCTCATATCTAACCCTAAACTCATATCTAACCCCAACCCTAAACTCATATCTAACCCCGACCCTAACCTCATATCTAACCCCAACCCTAACCTCATATCTAACCCCAACCCTAAACTCATATCTAACCCCAACCCTAACCTCATATCTAACCCCAACCCCTAACCTCTATCTAACCCCCGACCCTAACCTCCTATCTAACCCCGACCCCTAACCTCATATCTAACCCCCGACCCTAACCTCATATCTAACCCCGACCCTAACCTCATATCTAACCCCGACCCTAACCTCATATCTAACCCCAACCTCATATCTAACCCCAACCCTAACCTCATATCTAACCCCAACCCTAACCTCATATCTAATCCCAGACCCTAACCTCATATCTAACCCCAACCCTACACTCATATCTAACCCCAACCCTACACTCATATCTAACCCCCAACCCTAACCCCATATCTAACCCCAAACCCTAACCCCATATCTAACCCCAACCCTAACCTCTATCTAACCCCGACCCTAACCTCATATCAACCCCTGACCCTAACCTCATATCTAACCCCAACCTCATATCTAACCCCAACCCTAACCTCATATCTAACCCCAACCCTAACCTCATATCTAACCCCAACCCTAACCTCATATCTAACCCTCAACCCTACACTCATATCTAACCCCAACCCTACACTCATATCTAACCCCAACCCTAACCCCATATCTAACCCCAAACCTAACCCCATATCTAACCCCAACCCTAACCTCATATCTAACCTCAACCCTAACCTCATATCTAACCCCAACCCTAACCTCATATCTAACTTCAACCCTAACCTCATATCTAACCCCAACCCTAACCTCATATCTAACCCCAACCCTAACCTCATATCTAACCCCAACCCTAACCTCATATCTAACCCCAACCCTAACCTCATATCTAACCCCAACCCTAAACTCATATCTAACCCTAACCTCATATCTAACCCCAACCCTAACCTCATATCTAACCCCGACCCTAACCTCATATCTAACCTCAACCCTAACCTCATATCTAACCCCAACCCTAACCTCATATCTAACCCCGACCCTAACCTCATATCTAACCCCGACCCTAACCTCATATCTAACCCCAACCCCTAACCTCATATCTAACCCCGACCCTAACCTCATATCTAACCCCAACCCTAACCTCATATCTAACCCCGACCCTAACCTCATATCTAACCCCGACCCTAACCTCATATCTAACCCCAACCCTAACCTCATATCTAACCCCAACCCTAACCTCATATCTAACCCCAACCCTACACTCATATCTAACCCCAACCCTAACCTCATATCTAACCCCCAACCCTAACCTCATATCTAACCCCAACCCTAACCTCATATCTAACCCCGACCCTAACCTCATATCTAACCCCGACCCTAACCTCATATCTAACCCCAACCCTACACTCATATCTAACCCCAACCCTAACCTCATATCTAACCCCAACCCTACACTCATATCTAACCCCAACCCTAACCCCATATCTAACCCCAACCCTAACCCCATATCTAACCCCAACCCTAACCTCATATCTAACCCCAACCCTAACCTCATATCTAACCTCAACCCTAACCTCATATCTAACCCCAACCCTAACCTCATATCTAACCTCAACCCTAACCTCATATCTAACCCCAACCCTAACCTCATATCTAACCCCAACCCTAACCTCATATCTAACCCCAACCCTAACCTCATATCTAACCCCAACCCTAACCTCATATCTAACCCCAACCCTAACCTCATATCTAACCCCAACCTCATATCTAACCCCAACCCTAACCTCATATCTAACCCCAACCCTAA
>NW_025536536.1:40000-56327 GCF_020615455.1 Coregonus clupeaformis
CCTGGATAGACTATAGTAATAACCCTAGTGGTGTGAGTCATCCTGGATAGACTATAGTAATAACCCTAGTGGTGTGAGTCATCCTGGATAGACTATAGTAATAACCCTAGTGGTGTGAGTCATCCTGGATAGACTATAGTAATAACCCTAGTGGTGTGAGTCATCCTGGATAGACTATAGTAATAACCCTAGTGGTGTGAGTCATCCCCGGATAGACTATAGTAATAACCCTAGTGGTGCTAGTCATCCCGGATAGACTATAGTAATAACCCTAGTGGTGCGAGTCATCCCGGATAGACTATAGTAATAACCCTAGTGGTGTGAGTCATCCTGGATAGACTATAGTAATAACCTCTAGTGGTGTGAGTCATCCCGGATAGACTATAGTAATAACCCTAGTGGTGCAGAGTCATCCCGGATAGACTATAGTAATAACCCTAGTGGTGTGAGTCATCCTGGATAGACTATAGTAATAACCCTAGTGGTACGAGTCATCCTGGATAGACTATAGTAATAACCCTAGTGGTGTGAGTCATCCCGGATAGACTATAGTAATAACCCTAGTGGTGTGAGTCATCCTGGATAGACTATAGTAATAACCTAGTGGTGTGAGTCATCCTGGATAGACTATAGTAATAACCCTAGTGGTGTGAGTCATCCTGGATAGACTATAGTAATAACCCTAGTGGTGTGAGTCATCCTGGATAGACTATAGTAATAACCCTAGTGGTGTGAGTCATCCTGGATAGACTATAGTAATAACCCTAGTGGTGTGAGTCATCCAGGATAGACTATAGTAATAACCCTAGTGGTGTGAGTCATCCTGGATAGACTATAGTAATAACCCTAGTGGTGTGAGTCATCCTGGATAGACTATAGTAATAACCCTAGTGGTGTGAGTCTCCTGGATAGACTATAGTAATAACCTAGTGGTGTGAGTCATCCTGGATAGACTATAGTAATAACCCTAGTGGTGTGAGTCATCCTGGATAGACTATAGTAATAACCCTAGTGGTGTGAGTCATCCTGGATAGACTATAGTAATAACCCTAGTGGTGTGAGTCATCCTGGATAGACTATAGTAATAACCCTAGTGGTGTGAGTCATCCTGGATAGACTATAGTAATAACCCTAGTGGTGTGAGTCATCCCGGATAGACTATAGTAATAACCCTGGTGGTGTGAGTCATCCTGGATAGACTATAGTAATAACCCTAGTGGTGTGAGTCATCCTGGATAGACTATAGTAATAACCCTAGTGGTGTGAGTCATCCCGGATAGACTATAGTAATAACCCTGGTGGTGTGAGTCATCCTGGATAGACTATAGTAATAACCCTAGTGGTGTGAGTCATCCTGGATAGACTATAGTAATAACCCTAGTGGTGTGAGTCATCCTGGATAGACTATAGTTATAACCCTAGTGGTGTGAGTCATCCTGGATAGACTATAGTAATAACCCTAGTGGTGTGAGTCATCCTGGATAGACTATAGTAATAACCTAGTGGTGTGAGTCATCCCGGATAGACTATAGTAATAACCCTAGTGGTGTGAGTCATCCTGGATAGACTATAGTAATAACCCTAGTGGTGTGAGTCATCCTGGATAGACTATAGTAATAACCCTAGTGGTGTGAGTCATCCTGGATATACTATAGTAATAACCCTAGTGGTGTGAGTCATCCCGGATAGACTATAGTAATAACCCTGGTGGTGTGAGTCATCCTGGATAGACTATAGTAATAACCCTAGTGGTGTGAGTCATCCTGGATAGACTATAGTAATAACCCTAGTGGTGTGAGTCATCCCGGATAGACTATAGTAATAACCCCGGTGGTGTGAGTCATCCTGGATAGACTATAGTAATAACCTAGTGGTGTGAGTCATCCTGGATAGACTATAGTAATAACCCTAGTGGTGTGAGTCATCCTGGATAGACTATAGTTATAACCCTAGTGGTGTGAGTCATCCTGGATAGACTATAGTAATAACCCTAGTGGTGTGAGTCATCCTGGATAGACTATAGTAATAACCCTAGTGGTGTGAGTCATCCCGGATAGACTATAGTAATAACCCTAGTGGTGCTAGTCATCCCGGATAGACTATAGTAACAACCCTAGTGGTGCGAGTCATCCCGGATAGACTATAGTAATAACCCTAGTGGTGTGAGTCATCCTGGATAGACTATAGTAATAACCCTAGTGGTGTGAGTCATCCCGGATAGACTATAGTAATAACCCTAGTGGTGCGAGTCATCCCGGATAGACTATAGTAATAACCCTAGTGGTGTGAGTCATCCTGGATAGACTATAGTAATAACCCTAGTGGTGCGAGTCATCCTGGATAGACTATAGTAATAACCCTAGTGGTGTGAGTCATCCCGGATAGACTATAGTAATAACCCTAGTGGTGTGAGTCATCCTGGATAGACTATAGTAATAACCCTAGTGGTGTGAGTCATCCTGGATAGACTATAGTAATAACCCTAGTGGGTGAGTCATCCTGGATAGACTATAGTAATAACCCTAGTGGTGTGAGTCATCCTGGATAGACTATAGTAATAACCCTAGTGGTGTGAGTCATCCTGGATAGACTATAGTAATAACCCTAGTGGTGTGAGTCATCCTGGATAGACTATAGTAATAACCCTAGTGGTGTGAGTCATCCTGGATAGACTATAGTAATAACCCTAGTGGTGTGAGTCATCCTGGATAGACTATAGTAATAACCCTAGTGGTGTGAGTCTCCTGGATAGACTATAGTAATAACCTAGTGGTGTGAGAGTCATCCTGGATAGACTACTAGTAATAACCCTAGTGGTGTGAGTCATCCTGGATAGACTATAGTAATAACCCTAGTGGTGTGAGTCATCCTGGATAGACTATAGTAATAACCCTAGTGGTGTGAGTCATCCTGGATAGACTATAGTAATAACCCTAGTGGTGTGAGTCATCCTGGATAGACTATAGTAATAACCCTAGTGGTGTGAGTCATCCTGGATAGACTATAGTAATAACCCTAGTGGTGTGAGTCATCCTGGATAGACTATAGTAATAACCCTAGTGGTGTGAGTCATCCTGGATAGACTATAGTAATAACCCTAGTGGTGTGAGTCATCCTGGATAGACTATAGTAATAACCTCGTAGTGGTGTGAGTCATCCTGGATAGACTATAGTAATAACCCTAGTGGTGAGTCATCCTGGATAGACTATAGTAATAACCCTAGTGGTGTGAGTCATCCTGGATAGACTATAGTAATAACCCTAGTGGTGCGAGTCATCCTGGATAGACTATAGTAATAACCCCAGTGGTGTGAGTCATCCTGGATAGACTATAGTAATAACCCTAGTGGTGTGAGTCATCCTGGATAGACTATAGTAATAACCCCTAGTGGTGTGAGTCATCCCGGATAGACTATAGTAATAACCCTGGTGGTGTGAGTCATCCTGGATAGACTATAGTAATAACCCTAGTGGTGTGAGTCATCCTGGATAGACTATAGTAATAACCCTAGTGGTGTGAGTCATCCTGGATAGACTATAGTTATAACCCTAGTGGTGTGAGTCATCCTGGATAGACTATAGTAATAACCCTAGTGGTGTGAGTCATCCTGGATAGACTATAGTAATAACCCTAGTGGTGTGAGTCATCCTGGATAGACTGTAGTAATAACCTAGTGGTGTGAGTCATCCTGGATAGACTATAGTAATAACCCTAGTGGTGTGAGTCATCCTGGATAGACTATAGTAATAACCCTAGTGGTGCGAGTCATCCTGGATAGACTATAGTAATAACCTAGTGGTGTGAGTCATCCTGGATAGACTATAGTAATAACCCTAGTGGTGTGAGTCATCCTGGATAGACTATAGTAATAACCCTAGTGGTGTGAGTCATCCTGGATAGACTATAGTAATAACCCTAGTGGTGTGAGTCATCCTGGATAGACTATATCACCAACTATAGTAATAACCCTAGTGGTGTGAGTCATCCTGGATAGACTATAGTAATAACCCTAGTGGTGTGAGTCATCCTGGATAGACTATAGTAATAACCCTAGTGGTGTGAGTCATCCTGGATAGACTATATCACCAACTATAGTAATAACCCTAGTGGTGTGAGTCATCCCGGATAGACTATAGTAATAACCCTAGTGGTGTGTGTGTGTGGGACTGTGTGTTACCTGTGTGAGTTTGTCGTACTCTCCGGTGGATGAGGCCAGGTGAAGGATGTGCTGCAGTCTCTGGGCCCCGCCTCCTTCTCTAAGCCCCTCTTCCAGCTCCTCGCCCACACGCTTCCTACAACACCCAAATATGGTCAATTAGGAAGACACCAAATACGGTCAATCAGGAAGACGACAAATACGGTCAATCAGGAAGACACCAAATACGGTCAATCAGGAAGACACCAAATACGGTCAATCAGGAAGACACCAAATCAGGAAGACGCCAAATACGGTCAATCAGGAAGACACCAAATACGGTCAATCAGGAAGACACAAAATACGGTCAATCAGGAAGACGCCAAATACGGTCAATCAGGAAGACGCCAAATACGGTCAATCAGGAAGACGCCAAATACGGTCAATCAGGAAGACGCCAAATACGGTCAATCAGGAAGACGCCAAATACGGTCAATCAGGAAGACGCCAAATACGGTCAATCAGGAAGACGCCAACACGGTCAATCAGGAAGACACCAAATACGGTCAATCAGGAAGACACAAACACGGTCAATCAGGAAGACGCCAAATACGAGTCAATCAGGGAAGACACCAAAACGGTCAATCAGGAAGACGCCAAATACGTCAATCAGGAAGAGAAAACACCCCGGTCAATCAGGAAGACCCCAAATACGGTCAATCAGGAAGACACCAAATACGGTCAATCAGGAAGACACCAAATATGGTCAATCAGGAAGACTCCAAATACAGTCAATCAGGAAGACGCCAAATACGGTCAATCAGGAAGACCCCAAATACGGTCAATCAGGAAGACACCAAATACGGTCAATCAGGAAGACACCAAATATGGTCAATCAGGAAGACACCAAATACGGTCAATCAGGAAGACACCTAATATACTATAGGGTTAGTTTAGCCTTAAAACATTTAAGGAATGGAATGTAATCGTTCCAGACAGTATGGTTCTCCTCCCACAGGAAGGTTAAAGGTCCTGAACAGACAGTATGGTTCTCCTACCACAGGAAGGTTAAAGGTCCTGAACAGACAGTATGGTTCTCCTACCACAGGAAGGTTAAAGGTCATGAACAGACAGTATGGTTCTCCTACCACAGGAAGGTCCTGAACAGACAGTATGGTTCTCCTACCACAGGAAGGTTAAAGGTCCTGAACAGACAGTATGGTTCTCCTACCACAGGAAGGTTAAAGGTCCTGAACAGACAGTATGGTTCTCCCTACCACAGGAAGAAAGGTCCTGAACAGACAGTATGGTTCTCCTACCACAGGAAGGTTAAAGGTCCTGAACAGACAGTATGGTTCTCCTCCCACAGGAAGGTTAAAGGTCATGAACAGACAGTATGGTTCTCCTCCCACAGGGAAGGTCCTGAACAGACAGTATGGTTCTCCTACCACAGAAGGTTAAAGGTCCTGAACAGACAGTATGGTTCTCCTACCACAGGAAGGTTAAAGGTCCTGAACAGACAGTATGGTTCTCCTACCACAGGAAGGTCCTGAACAGACAGTATGGTTCTCCTACCACAGGAAGGTCCTGAACAGACAGTATGGTTCTCCTCCCACAGGAAGGTCCTGAACAGACAGTATGGTTCTCCTACCACAGGAAGGTCCTGAACAGACAGTGGGGTTTTACCACAGAAGGTGGAACAGACAGTATGGTTTCCTACTACAGGAAGGTCCTTGAACAGACAGTATGGTTCTCCTACCACAGGAAGGTCCTGAACAGACAGTATGGTTCTCCTACCACAGGAAGGTCCTGAACAGACAGTATGGTTCTCCTACCCACAGGAAGGTCCTGAACAGACAGTATGGTTCTCCTACCACAGGAAGGTCCTGAACAGACAGTATGGATTCTCCTCCCACAGGAAGGTTAAAGGTCCTGAACAGACAGTATGGTTCTCCTACCACAGGAGGTAAGGTCCTGAACAGACAGTATGGTTCTCCTCCACAGGAAGGTTAAAGGTCCTGAACAGACAGTATGGTTCTCCTACCACAGGAAAGGTCCTGAACAGACAGTATGGTTCTCCTCTCCACAGGAAGGTTAAAGGTCATGAACAGACAGTATGGTTCTCCTACCACAGGAAGGTCCTGAACAGTCAGTATGGTTCTCCCTCCCACAGGAAGGTTAAAGGTCCTGAACAGACAGGTATGGTTCTCCTACCACAGGAAGGTTAAAGGTCCTGAACAGACAGTATGGTTCTCCTCCACAGGAAGGTTAAAGGTCCTGAACAGACAGTATGGTTCTCCTCACAGGAAGGTTAAAGGTCCTGAACAGACAGTATGGTTCTCCTACCACAGGAAGGTTAAAGGTCCTGAACAGACAGTATGGTTCTCCTACCACAGGAAGGTTAAAGGTCCTGAACAGACAGTATGGTTCTCCTACCACAGGAAGAGTTAAAGGTCCTGAACAGACAGTATGGTTCTCCTACCACAGGAAGGTCCTGAACAGACAGTATGGTTCTCCCTACCCACAGGAAGGTTAAAGGTCCTGAACAGACAGTATGGTTCTCCTACCACAGGAAGGTTAAAGGTCCTGAACAGACAGTATGGTTCTCCTACCACAGGAAGGTCCCTGAACAGACAGTATGGTTCTCCCTACCACAGGAGGTCCTGAACAGACAGTATGGTTCTCTTCCCACAGGAAGAAGTCCTGAACAGACAGTATGGTTCTCCTACCACAGGAAGGAAAGGTCCTGAACAGACAGTATGGTTCTCCCTCCCACAGGAAGGTCCTGAACAGACAGTATGGTTCTCCTAACAGGAAGGTTAAAGGTCCTGAACAGACAGTATGGTTCTCCTACCACAGGAAGGTCCTGAACAGACAGTATGGTTCTCCTCCCACAGGAAGGTCCTGAACAGACAGTATGGTTCTCCTACCACAGGAAGGTTAAGGTCCTGAACAGACAGTATGGTTTCCTCCCACAGGAAGGGGTTAAAGGTCCTGAACAGACAGTATGGTTCTCCTCCCACAGGAAGGTCCTGAACAGACAGTATGGTTCTCCTACCACAGGAAGGAAAGGTCCTGAACAGACAGTATGGTTCTCCTCCCACAGGAAGGTCCTGAACAGACAGTATGGTTCTCCACCACAGGAAGGTCCTGAACAGACAGTATGGTTCTCCTACCACAGGAAGGAAAGGTCCTGAACAGACAGTATGGTTCTCCTCCCACAGGAAGGTCCTGAACAGACAGTATGGTTCTCCTACCACAGGAAGGTCCTGAACAGACAGTATGGTTCTCCTACCACAGGAAGGTCCTGAACAGACAGTATGGTTCTCCTACCACAGGAAGGAAGGTCCTTGAACAGACAGTATGGTTCTCCTACCACAGGAAGAAAGGTCCTGAACAGACAGTATGGTTCTCCTACCACAGGAAGGTTAAAGGTCCTGAACAGACAGTATGGTTCTCCTACCACAGGAAGAAAGGTCCTGAACAGACAGTATGGTTCTCCTACCACAGGAAAGGTCCTGAACAGACAGTATGGTTCTCCTACCACAGGAAGGTTAAAGGTCCTGAACAGACAGTATGGTTCTCCTACACAGGAAGGTTCCTGAACAGACAGTATGGTTCTCCCTACACAGGAAGGTTAAGGTCCTGAACAGACAGTATGGTTCTCCTACCACAGGAAGGTCCTGAACAGACAGTATGGACTCTCCTACCACAGGAAGGTCCTGAACAGACAGTATGGTTCTCTACCTGGGTCCTAGACAGACAGTATGGTTCTCCTCCCACAGGAAGGTTAAAGGTCTGAACAGACAGTTGAACCTCACCACCACAGGAAGGTTAAACCAGCAGGAAGGTCCGAACAGACAGTATGGTTCTCCTACCACAGGAAGAAGGTCCTGAACAGACAGTATGGTTCTCCCTACCAGGAAGGGTTAAAGTCACAGCTTGGTTCTCCTCCCACCGGAAAACAGACAGTATGGTTCTCCTACCACAGGAAGGTTAAAGGTCCAAAATTGTGACAGTATGGGTTCTCCTAACAGGAAAAGGTCCTGAACAGACAGTATGGTTCTCCTACCACAGGAAGGTCCTGAACAGACAGTATGGTTCTCCTACCACAGGAAGGTCCTGAACAGACAGTATGGTTCTCCTACCACAGGAAGGTCCTGAACAGACAGTATGGTTCTCCCTACCACAGGAAGGTTAAAGGTCCTGAACAGACAGTATGGTTCTCCTACCACAGGAAGGTTAAAGGTCATGAACAGACAGTATGGTTCTCCTACCACAGGAAAGGTCCTGAACAGACAGTATGGTTCTCCCTACCACAGGAAGGTCCTGAACAGACAGTATGGTTCTCCTCCCACAGGAAGGTTAAAGGTCCTGAACAGACAGTATGGTTCTCCTACCACAGGAAGGTCCTGAACAGACAGTATGGTTCTCCTACCACAGGAAGGTTAAAGGTCCTGAACAGACAGTATGGTTCTCCTACCACAGGAAGGTTAAAGGTCATGAACAGACAGTATGGTTCTCCTACCACAGGAAGGTTAAAGGTCATGAACAGACAGTATGGTTCTCCTCCCACAGGAAGGTTAAAAGGTCTGAACAGACAGTATGGTTCTCCTTACAGGAAGGTTAAAGGTCCTGAACAGACAGTATGGTTCTCCTACTGCAAGGAAGGTGCTGAACAGACAGTATGGTTCTGCTCTCCCACAGGAAGGTCCTGAACAGACAGTATGGTTCTCCTACCACAGGAAAGGTCCTGAACAGACAGTATGGTTCTCCTCCACAGGAAGGTCTGAACAGACAGTATGGTTCTCCTAAGGAAGGTTAAAGGTCCTAGACAGACAGTATGGATTTCTCCTCCCACAGGAAGGTCCCTGAACAGACAGTATGGTTCTCCTCCCACAGGAGGTTAAAGGTCCTGAACAGACAGTATGGTTCTCCTACCACAGGAAGGTTAGGGTCCTGAACAGGGCAGTATGGTTCTCCTTCACAGGAAGGTTAAAGGTCCTGAACGAACCAGTATGGTTCTCCTACCCACAGGAAGGTCCCACGAACAGACGAGTATGGTTCTCCTACCACCCAGAAAGGAGTTAAAGGTCTGAACAGACAGTATAGTTCTCTACCACAGGAAGTCCTGAACAGACAGTATGGTTCTCCTACCACACGAGAGGACAAAGGTCCTGAACAGACAATGTAGTTCTCCTACCACAGGGAGTCCTGAACAGACAGTATGGTTCTCCTCCCACAGGAAGGTTAAAGGTCCTGAACAGACAGTATGGTTCTCCTACCAAGGAAGGTTAAGGTCCTAGACAGACAGTATGGTTCTCCTACCCCAGGAAGTCCTGAACAGACAGTTGGTTCTCCTCCCACCCAGGAGGTGCTGAACAGACAGTATGGTTCTCCTACCACAGGAAGTTAAGGTCTGGGCAGAGACAGTATGGATTTCTCCCTACCACAGGAGGTCCTGAACAGACAGCTGGTTCTCTACCACAGGAAGTCCTGAACAGACAGTATGGTTCTCCCTATACACAGGAGTCCTGAACAGACAGTATGGTTCTCCTACCACAGGAAGGATCCTGAACAGACAGTATGGTTTCTCCTACCACAGGAAGGTCTGAACAGACAGTATGGTTCTCCTACCACAGGAAGGTCCTGAACAGACAGTATGGTTCTCCTCCCACAGGAAGGTTAAAGGTCCTGAACAGACAGTATGGTTCTCCTACCACAGGATCCTGAACAGACAGTATGGTTCTCCACCTACCACAGGAGGTCTGAACAGACAGTATGGTTCTCCTACCACAGGAAGGTCCTGAACAGACAGTATGGTTCTCCTCCCCACAGGAAGGTCCTGAACAGACAGTATGAGTTCTCCTCCCACAGGAAGGTTAAAGGGTCCTGAACAGACAGTATGGTTCTCCACACCACAGGGAAGGTCCTGAACAGAACCAGTATGGTTCTCCTACCACAGGAAGGTTAAGGTCCTGAACAGACAGTATAGTTTCTCCTACCACAGGAAAGGTTAAAGAAGGTCCCTGAACAGACAGTATGGTTCTCCTCCCACCCAGGAGGTTATCCCACAGACGAAAGTGTGGTTCTCCTCCCCTAGGGAAGGTCCCTGAACAGACAGTATGGTTCTCCTACCCACCAGGAGTCTCTGAACAGGCGTATGGTTTCTCCCTACCACAGGGTTAAAGGGTCCTGAACAGACAGTATGGTTCTCCTACCACTGGAAGGTCCTGAACAGACAGTATGGTTCTCCTACCACCCAGGAAGGTTTTAAAGGTCCTGAACAGACAGTATGGTTCTCCCTACCACAGGAAGGTCCTGAACAGACAGTTGGTTCTCCTCCCACAGGAAAGGTCCTGAACAGACAGTATGGTTCTCCTACCACAGGAAGAAAAGGTCCTGAACAGACAGTATGGTTCTCCCTACCTGCAGGAGTCCTGACAGACAGTATGGTTCTCCTACCACCCAGGAAGGTTAAAGGTCCCTGAACAGAATGGTTTCTCCTACCACCAGGAGGGTTAAAGGTCCTGAACAGACAGTGTGGTTCTCCTCCCACAAGGAAGGTCCTGAACAGACAGATGGTTCTCCTACCACAGGAAGGTCCTGAACCAGACAGTAGTTCTCCTCCCACAGGAGTCCTGGCATTCGACAGTTGGTTCTCCTCCCACAGGAAGGTCCTGAACAGACAGTATGGTTCTCCTACCCACAGGAAGGTTAAGTCTGAACAGACGAAGCATGGTTCTCCTAGGATACCACAAACAGACAGTATGGTTCTCCTACCACAGGAAAGGTCCTGAACAGACAGTGTGGTTCTCCACCCACCCAGGAAGTTCCAGACAGACAGTATAGTTTGCTCCCTACCACAGGGAAAGGTCCCTGAACAGACAGTGGCGTGGTTCTCTACCGAAGTTAAGGGTCGCTTAACAGACAGTATGGTTCCTATCCTCCCACAGGAAGGTTAGGTCCTGAACAGACCACAGTATGGTTCTCCCTACCACAGGGTTAAAGGTCCTGAACAGACAGTATGGTTCTCTCTCCCACAGGAAGGTTGAAGGTCACTAACAGACAGTCATGGTTCTCCTACCACAGGATTGAGTCACTTGACAGACAGTATGGTTCTCTTCTACCCTAGGAAGGTCCTGAACAGACAGTATATGGTTCTCCCTACCACAGGAAAGGTTAAAGGTCCTGAACAGAGCAGTATGGTTTCTCCTTCCACAGGAAGGTTAGGGTCCCTGAACAGACAAGTACTTGGTTCTCACACACTGCTAGGAAGGTTAAAGGTCCTGAACAGACAGTATGGTTCTCCTACCACCCAGGAGGTCCTGAACAGACAGTATGGTTTCTCCTACCACACAGGAAAAGGTCCTGAACAGACAGTTGGTTCTCCTACAGGCTGAACCAGACAGTATGGTTCTCCTCACAGGAAGGTGCTGAACAGATGGCAGTGTAGTTTCCTAAGGGGTCACAGAACAGACAGTATAGTTTCTCCTACCACAGGAAGGTTAAAAGGTCCTGAACAGACAGTACAGGTTCTCCTCCCCCAGGAAGGTTGAGTCCCTGAACAGACAGTATGGTTCTCCTCCCAGGAGGTAAAGGTCCTGAACAGACAGTATGGTTCTCCCCTACCACCACAGGGAAGAGTCCTGAACAGACAGTATGGTTCTCCTAACAGGAAGGGTCCTGAACAGACAGTATGGTTTCTCCTACCACAGGAAGGTCCTGAACAGACAGTGTGGTTCTCCCTTCCACACCCAGGAAGGTTAAAGGTGCCTGAACAGACAGTATGGATTTCTCCTCCCACAGGAAGGTTAAGGTCCTGAACAGACAGTATGGTTCTCCCCACTACAGGAAAGGTCCTGAACAGACAGTATAGTTCTGCTCCTACCACAGGAAGGTCCCATGAACAGACAGTGTGGTTCTCCTACCACAGGAAGGTTAAAGGTCCTGGGAACAAACAGTATGGTTCTCCTACCACAGGGAAGGTCCTGAACAGACAGTATGGTTCTCCTCTCCCACCAGGAAGGTTAAGGGTCCTGGACAGACAGTATGGTTCTCCTACCACAGGAAGGTTAAAGGTCCTGAACCAGACAGTATGGTTCTCCTCCCACAGGGAAGGTCCTGAACCAGACAGTATGGTTTCTTCTAAGTCCCTGAACTAGACAGTATGGTTTCTCCCTCCCACACGTCCTGAACAGACAGTATGGTTCTCCTACCACAGAAGGTTAAAGGTCCTGAACAAGTTTCAGTATGGTTCTCCCTACCACAAGGTTCTGAACAGACAGTATGGTTCTCCCTACCAGGAAGGTTAGGCTGAACTAGCCAGTATGGTTCTCCTCCACAGGAAGGTTAGGGTCCTGAGCAGACAGTTGGTTCTCCTCCACAGGAAGGTTAAGGGTCTGAACGGACAGTATGGTTCTCCTACCCCAGGGGTTAAGTCTAACAGACAGTTGGTTCTCCTACCACAGGAGGGTCCTGAACAGACAGCATGGTTCTCCACCACAGGAAGGTCACAGAACAGACAAGTATGGTTCTCCTACCACAGGGTTAAGGTCCTGAACAGACAGTATGGTTCTCCTCCCCAGGAAGTTACAAGGTCCTGAACAGACAGTATGAGCTCTCCTACACCAGGAAGGATCCTGAACAGACAGTATGGTTCTCCTACCACAAGGACAGGTCTGAACAGACAGTGGTTTTCTCCTACCACAAGAAGTCCTGAACAGACAGTATGGTTCTCCTACCACAGGGTTAAGGTCTGAACATTGACAGTATGTGTTTCTCCCTACCACAGGAAGGTCCTGAACAGACAGTATGGTTCTCCCTACCCCCCAGGAAAAGGGTCCTGAACAGACAGTATGGTTCTCCCTACCACAGGAAAGGTCTGAACAGATCAGTATGGTTCTCCTACGAGGTAAGGTCTGAACAGACGGCATGGTTCTCCTACCACGAGAGACTGACTGACAGTATGGTTCTCCTACACAGGAAGGTCCTGAACAGACAGTATGGTTCTGCTCCTACCGCAAGAAGGTCCCTGAACAGACAGTATGGTTCTCCTACCACTAGGAAGGTTAAAGGTCTGAACAGACAGTATGGTTCTCCCTCCCAGGAAAGGTCCTGAACAGACTGGTATGGATTCTCCTGGGAAAGGTCTGAACGAACAGTATGGTTCTCCCTCCCACAGGAAGAGTTAAAAGGTCCTGAACAGACAGTATGGTTTCTCCTACCACAGGAAGATTCCTGAACCCAGACAGTATGGTTCTCCTACCCCCAGGAAGTTCAAGGTCCTGAACAGACAGTATGGTTCTCCTACCACAGAAGGTTGGAGTCCTACAGACGGGCAATTTATGGTTCTCCTACAAGGGTCTATAGACAGTACCCAGTTCCTCCTCTCCCACAGGAAGGTTAAAGGTCCTGAGCAGGCCAGTGTGGTTCTCCTACCACAGGAAGGTTAAAAAAGGTCCCTGAACAGACAGTTTGGTTCTCCTACCACAGGAAAGGTTAAAGGTCCCTGAACAGATACAGTGGTCCTCCCTACCACAGGGTTAAAGGTCCTGAACAGTCGGTAGTGGTTCTCCTACACAGGAAGGTTAAAGGTCCTGGACAGACAGTATGGTTCTCCTCCCCCAGGAAGGTTAGGAAGGTCTGAACAGACAGTGTCGTTCTCCCTACCACAGGAAGGATTTAAAAGGTCTGAACAGAACCAGTATGGTTCTCCTCTGCACAGGGCAAAAGGTGGAACAGACAGTGTGGTTTTCCCACCACAGGAAGGTTAGGTCTGAACAGACATTACCAGTTCTCCTCCCACAGGAGTCCTGAACAGACTAGTACATGGTTCTCCCCTCCCACAGGAAGGCAAAGGCTGAACAGACAGTATAGGTTCTCACCACAGGAAGGTCCTGAACAGACAGTATGGTTCTCTCTACCACAGGAAGGTCCCCAAACAGACAGTGCAGTTCTCCTACCACAGGTTAAGGTCCTGAACAGACAGTATGGTTTCTCCTCCCACAGGTTAAAGGTCCTGAACAGACAGTTGTTCCACTCTACCGAAGGTTAAGGTCTGAACAGACAGTATGGTTCTCCTCCCACAGGAAGGTCCTGAACAGACAGTATGATTTCTCCACCTACCAGGAAGGTTAAAGGTCCTGAACAGACAGTGTGGTTCTCACTCACAGGAAGGTTGAAGGTCCTGAACAGACAGTACATGGTTCTCCATCCCCTCCAGAGGTTAAGGTCCCTGAACAGACAAATGCCAGTTTCTCCTCCCTAAGTTCCTGAACAGACAGTATGGTTTCTCCTACCACAGGAAGGTTAGGTCCTGAACAGACTGGTATGGTTCTCCTACCACAGGAAGGTTAAAGGTCCTGAACAGACAGTATGGTTTAACCCTGCCACAGAAGGTTAAAGGTCCTGAACAGACAGTATGGTTCTCCCTACCACAGGGTTAAAGGTCCTGAACAGACAGTATGGTTCTCCTACCCAGGAAGGTTAAAGGTCCTGAACAGACAGTATGGTTCTCCCTCCACCCAGGTTAGTCCTGAAAGCAGACAGTATGGTTTCTCCTACCACACAGGAGTTAAAAGTCCTGGACGGACAGTATGGTTCTCCACCTACAGAAGGTCTGAACAGACAGTATGGTTCTCCACCACGAGGAGGTCCTATGGGCAGACAGTGTGGTTCTCCTACCACAGAGGGTCCTGAACAGACAGTATGGTTTCTCCCGCGCAGGGAAGGTTTAAGGTCCTGAACAGACAGTGTGGTTCTCCCTACCACAGGAAGGTTAAAAGGTCCTGAACAGACAGTGTGGTTCTCCTACCACAGGAAGGTCCTGAACAGACAGTATGGTTCTCCTGCCCAGGGGTCCTGAACAGACAGTTGGTTCCCCCTACCCAGGAAGGTTAAAGGTCCCTGAACAGACAGTTGGTTCTCCTCCCACAGGAAGGTTCAAGGTCCTGAACAGACAGTGTGGTTCTCCTCCCACAGGAAGGTCCTAGACAGACAGTATGGTTTCTCCTACCAGGCTGAACCAGACAGTATGGTTCTCCCACCTACCACCCAGGAGGTTGAGGTCCTGAACAGACAGGTATGGTTCTCCTACCACCAGGAAAAGGTCCTAACAGACAGCTGGTTCTCCTCCCACAGGAAGGTTAAGGGTCCTGAACAGACAGTATGGTTCTCCTACACAGGTTAAAGGTCCCTGAACAGACAGTATGGTTCTCCTACCACAGGGTTAAAGGTCCTGAACAGACAGTATGGTTCTCCTACCACAGGAAGGGTCCTGAACAGACGGTATGGTTCTCCTCCCACAGGAAAGGTCCTGAACAGTCAGTATGGTTTCTCCTGAAGAAGGTTTAGGTGCTGAACAGACAGTATGGTTCTCCTACCACAGGAAGGTCCTGAACAGACAGTATGGTTCTCCTACCACAGGAAGGTCCTGAACGGACAGTATGGTTCTCCCTACCACAGGGGAGTTAAGGGTCCCTGAACAGACAGTATGGTTCTCCCTACCTGGAAGTTAAGGGTCTCAGAGCAGACAGTATGGTTCTCACCACAGGAAGGTTAAAAGGTCTGAACAGACAGTAACAGTTCTCCTACCACAGGAAGGTTAAAGGTCCTGAACAGACAGTATGGTTCTCCTACCACAGGAAGGTTAAGGTCTATTGAACAAGACATTATGGTTCTCCTAAGGAAGGTTAAAGGTCCTGAACAGACAGTATGGTTCTCCTCCCACGGGAGGTTAGGTCATGAACAGACAGTATGGTTCTCCTGCACCACAGGAAGGTCCTGAACAGACAGTATGGTTCTCCTACTACAGGAAAGTTGGGTCCTGGGCGGAATTCAATATGGTTCTCCCACAGGTTAAGGGTCCCTGAACATCAGTATGGTTCTCTCCTACAGGAAGGTTAAAGGTCCTGAACAGACAGTATGGTTCTCTAGCAGGAAGTTTAGGTCTTGGACAGACAGTGTGGTTTCTCCTCCCGCAGGAGGATTTAAAGGTCCCTGAGCAGACAGCCCATGGTTCTCCTACCATCAGAAGGTTAAGGTCCTGAACAGACAGTATGGTTCTCCTACCACAGGAAGGTCCTGAACAGACAGTATAGTTTTCTCCTACCACAGGAAAGGTCCTGAACGGACAGTATGGTTTGCCTACCTGGGAGGGGTTGGAGTCCTGAACAGACAGTATGGTTCTC
>NW_025536537.1:0-15000 GCF_020615455.1 Coregonus clupeaformis
CTCCTGTCTCCTGTCTCCTGTCTCCACTAGGCATGACATTGTGTTTTACCTCCCTGCTGTCTCCTGTCTCCTGTCTCCACTAGGCATGACATTGTGTTTTACCTCCCTGCTGTCTCCTGTCTCCTGTCTCCTGTCTCCACTAGGCATGACATTGTGTTTTTACCTCCCCTGCTGTCTCCTGTCTCCTGTCTCCACTAGGCATGACATTGTGTTTTACCTCCCCTGCTGTCTCCTGTCTCCTGTCTCCTGTCTCCACTAGGCATGACATTGTGTTTTACCTCCCTGCTGTCTCCCTGTCTCCTGTCTCCTGTCTCCACTAGGCATGACATTGTGTTTTACCTCCCTGCTGTCTCCTGTCTCCTGTCTCCACTAGGCATGACATTGTGTTTTACCTCCCTGCTGTCTCCTGTCTCCTGTCTCCTGTCTCCTGTCTCTGTCTCCTGTCTCCTGTCTCCTGTCTCCTCTCTGCTGTCTCCTGTCTCTGTCTCCACTAGGCATTACATTGTGTTTTACCTCCCTGCTGTCTCCTGTCTCCTGTCTCCTGTCTCCTGTCTCCTGTCTCCTGTCTCCTGTCTCCACTAGGCATGACATTGTGTTTTACCTCCCTGCTGTCTCCTGTCTCCTGTCTCCTGTCTCCACTAGGCATGACATTGTGTTTTACCTCCCTGCTGTCTCCTGTCTCCTGTCTCCTGTCTCCACTAGGCATGACATTGTGTTTTACCTCCCCTGCTGTCTCCTGTCTCCTGTCTCAACTAGGCATGACATTGTGTTTTACCTCCCTGCTATCTCCTGTCTCCTGTCTCCACTAGGCATTAGATTGTGTTTTACCTCCCTGCTGTCTCCTGTCTCCTGTCTCCTGTCTCCTGTCTCCTGTCTCCTGTCTCCACTAGGCATGACATTGTGTTTTACCTCCCTGCTGTCTCCTGTCTCCTGTCTCCACTAGGCATGACATTATGTTTTACCTCCCTGCTGTCTCCTGTCTCCTGTCTCCTGTCTCCTGTCTCCTGTCTCCTGTCTCCTGTCTCCTGTCTCCTGTCTCCACTAGGCATGACATTGTGTTTTACCTCCCTGCTGTCTCCTGTCTCCTGTCTCCTGTCTCCACTAGGCATGACATTGTGTTTTACCTCCCTGCTGTCTCCTGTCTCCTGTCTCCACTAGGCATGACATTGTGTTTTACCTCCCTGCTGTCTCCTGTCTCCTGCCTCCACTAGGCATTACACTGTGTTTTACCTCCCTGCTGTCTCCTGTCTCCTGTCTCCTGTCTCCTGTCTCCTGTCTCCACTAGGCATGACATTGTGTTTTACCTCCCTGCTGTCTCCTGTCTCCTGTCTTCACTAGGCTTTACATTGTGTTTTACCTCCCTGCTGTCTCCTGTCTCCACTAGGCATGACATTGTGTTTTACCTCCTGCTGTCTCCTGTCTCCTGTCTCCTGTCTCCACTAGGCATGACATTGTGTTTACCTCCCCTGCTGTCTCCTGTCTCCTGTCTCCACTAGGCATTACATTGTCTTTTACCTCCCTCCTGTCTCCTGTCTCCACTAGGCATTACATTGTGTTTACCTCCCTCCTGTCTCCTGTCTCCTGTCTCCACTAGGCATGACATTGTGTTTACCTCCCTGCTGTCTCCTGTCTCCTGTCTCCACTAGGCATGACATTGTATTTTACCTCCCTGCTGTCTCCTGTCTCCTGTCTCCACTAGGCATTACATTGTGTTTTACCTCCTGCTGTCTCCTGTCTCCACTAGGCATGACATTGTGTTTTTACCTCCCTGCTGTCTCCTGTCTCCTGTCTCCTGTCTCCACTAGGCATTACATTGTGTTTTACCTCCCTGCTGTCTCCTGTCTCCACTAGGCATGACATTGTGTTTACCTCCTGCTGTCTCCTGTCTCCTGTCTCCACTAGGCATTACATTGTGTTTACCTCCCTGCTGTCTCCTGTCTCCTGTCTCCACTAGGCATCACATTGTGTTTTACCTCCCTGCTGTCTCCTGTCTCCTGTCTCCACTAGGCATGACATTGTGTTTTACCTCCCTGCTGTCTCCTGTCTCCTGTCTCCTGTCTCCACTAGGCATGACATTGTGTTTTACCTCCCTGCTGTCTCCTGTCTTCTGTCTCCACTAGGCATTACATTGTGTTTACCCTCCCTGCTGTCTCCTGTCTTCTGTCTCCACTAGGCATTACATTGTGTTTTACCTCCCTGCTGTCTCCTGTCTTCTGTCTCCTGTCTCCACTAGGCATGACATTTTGTTTTACCTCCCTCCTGTCTCCTGTCTCCACTAGGCATGACATTGTGTTTACCTCCCTGCTGTCTCCCTGTCTTCTGTCTCCACTAGGCATGACATTGTGTTTTACCTCCCTGCTGTCTCCTTTTCTCCTGTCTCCACTAGGCATTACATTGTGTTTTACCTCCTGCTGTCTTCTGTCTCCACTAGGCATTACATTGTGTTTTACCTCCCTGCTGTCTTCTGTCTCCATTAGGCATTACATTGTGTTTTACCTCCCTGCTGTCTCTGTCTCCTGTCTCCACTAGGCATGACATTTTGTTTTACCTCCCTCCTGTCTCCTGTCTCCACTAGGCATTACATTGTGTTTTACCTCCCTGCTGTCTCCTGTCTCCGTCTCCTGTCTCCACTAGGCATGACATTGTGTTTTACCTCCCTGCTGTCTCCTGTCTCCTGTCTCCTGTCTCCACTAGGCATTACATTGTGTTTTTACCTCCATGCTGTCTCCTGTCTCCTGTCTCCACTAGGGCATGACATTGTGTTTTACCTCCCTCCTGTCTCTGTCTCCTGTCTCCACTAGGCATTACACTGTGTTTTACCTCCTTGCTGTCTCCTGTCTCCTGTCTCCTGTCTCTGTCTCCTGTCTCCACTAGGCATTACATTGTGTTTTACCTCCTTGCTGTCTCCTGTCTCCTGTCTCCTGTCTCCTGTCTCCTGTCTCCACTAGGCATGACATTGTGTTTTACCTCCCTGCTGTCTCCTGTCTCCTGTCTCCTGTCTCCACTAGGCATGACATTGTGTTTTGACCTCCTTGCTGTCTCCTGTCTCCTGTCTCCTGTCTCCTGTCTCCTGTCTCCTGTCTCCTGTCTCTGTGTCCTGTCTCCACTAGGCATGACATTGTGTTTTACCTCCCTGCTGTCTCCTGTCTCCTGTCTCCTGTCTCCTGTCTCTTGTCTCCACTAGGCATTACATTGTGTTTTACCTCCCTGCTGTCTCCTGTCTCCTGTCTCCACTAGGCATGACATTGTGTTTTACCTCCCTGCTGTATCCTGTCTCCTGTCTCCTGTCTCCTGTCTCCACTAGGCATGACATTGTGTTTTACCTCCCTCCTGTCTCCTGTCTCCTGTCTCCACTAGGCATTACATTGTGTTTTACCTCCATGCTGTCTCCTGTCTCCTGTCTTCACTAGGCATGACATTGTGTTTTACCTCCCTGCTGTCTCCTGTCTCCTGTCTCCTGTCTCCACTAGGCATTACATTGTGTTTTACCTCCCTGCTGTCTCCTGTCTCCTGTCTCCTGTCTCCACTAGGCATGACATTGTGTTTTACCTCCCTGCTGTCTCCTGTCTCCTGTCTCCACTAGGCATGACATTGTGTTTTACCTCCCTGCTGTCTCCTGTCTCCTGTCTCCACTAGGCATTACACTGTGTTTTACCTCCCTGCTGTCTCCTGTCTCCTGTCTCCTGTCTCCTGTCTCCTGTCTCCACTAGGCATGACATTGTGTTTTACCTCCCTGCTGTCTCCTGTCTCCTGTCTTCACTAGGCATTACATTGTGTTTTACCTCCCTGCTGTCTCCTGTCTCCACTAGGCATGACATTGTGTTTTACCTCCCTGCTGTCTCCTGTCTCCTGTCTCCTGTCTCCACTAGGCATGGCATTGTGTTTACCTCCCTGCTGTCTCCTGTCTCCTGTCTCCACTAGGCATTACATTGTCTTTTACCTCCCTCCTGTCTCCTGTCTCCACTAGGCATTACATTGTGTTTACCTCCCTCCTGTCTCCTGCCTCCTGTCTCCACTAGGCATGACATTGTGTTTACCTCCCCTGCTGTCTCCTGTCTCCTGTCTCCACTAGGCATGACATTGTATTTTACCTCCCTGCTGTCTCCTGTCTCCTGTCTCCACTAGGCATTACATTGTGTTTTACCTCCCTGCTGTCTCCTGTCTCCACTAGGCATGACATTGTGTTTTACCTCCCCTGCTGTCTCCTGTCTCCTGTCTCCTGTCTCCACTAGGCATTACATTGTGTTTTACCTCCCTGCTGTCTCCTGTCTCCACTAGGCATGACATTGTGTTTACCTCCCTGCTGTCTCCTGTCTCCTGTCTCCACTAGGCATTACATTGTGTTTACCTCCTGCTGTCTCCTGTCTCCTGTCTCCACTAGGCATCACATTGTGTTTTACCTCCCCTGCTGTCTCCCTGTCTCCTGTCTCCACTAGGCATGACATTGTGTTTTACCTCCCTGCTGTCTCCTGTCTCCTGTCTCCTGTCTCCTGTCTCCACTAGGCATTACATTGTGTTTTACCTCCTGCTGTCTCCTGTCTCCTGTCTCCTGTCTCCACTAGGCATGACATTGTGTTTTACCTCCTGCTGTCTCCTGTCTCCTGTCTCCACTAGGCATGACATTGTGTTTTTACCTCCCTGCTGTCTCCTGTCTCCTGTCTCTGTCTCCACTAGGCATGACATTGTGTTTTTCCTCTCTGCTGTCTCCTGTCTCCTGTCTCCACTAGGCATGACATTGTGTTTTACCTCCCTGCTGTCTCCTGTCTCCTGTCTCCTGTCTCCACTAGGCATGACATTGTGTTTTACCTCCCTGCTGTCTCCTGTCTCCTGTCTCCTGTCTCCACTAGGCATGACATTGTGTTTTACCTCCCTGCTGTCTCCTGTCTCCTGTCTCCACTAGGCATGACATTGTGTTTTACCTCCCTGCTGTCTCCTGTCTCCTGTCTCCTGTCTCCTGTCTCCTGTCTCCTGTCTCCTGTCTCCTGTCTCCTCCCTGCTGTCTCCTGTCTCCTGTCTCCACTAGGCATTACATTGTGTTTTACCTCCTGCTGCTCCTGTCTCCTGTCTCTGTCTCCTGTCTCCTGTCTCTGTCTCCTGTCTCCACTAGGGCATGACATTGTGTTTTACCTCCCTGCTGTCTCCTGTCTCCTGTCTCCTGTCTCCACTAGGCATGACATTGTGTTTTACCTCCCTGCTGTCTCCTGTCTCTGTCTCCTGTCTCCACTAGGCATGACATTTGTGTTTTACCTCCCTGCTGTCTCCTGTCTCCTGTCTCAACTAGGCATGACATTGTGTTTTACCTCCCTGCTATCTCCTGTCTCCTGTCTCCACTAGGCATTAGATTGTGTTTTACCTCCCTGCTGTCTCCTGTCTCCTGTCTCCTGTCTCCTGTCTCCTGTCTCCTGTCTCCACTAGGCATGACATTGTGTTTTACCTCCCTGCTGTCTCCTGTCTCCTGTCTCCACTAGGCATGACATTATGTTTTACCTCCCTGCTGTCTCCTGTCTCCTGTCTCCTGTCTCCTGTCTCCTGTCTCTGTCTCCTGTCTCTGTCTCCTGTCTCCACTAGGCATGACATTGTGTTTTACCTCCCCTGCTGTCTCCTGTCTCCTGTCTCTGTCTCCACTAGGCATGACATTGTGTTTTACCTCCCTGCTGTCTCCTGTCTCCTGTCTCCACTAGGCATGACATTGTGTTTTACCTCCCTGCTGTCTCCTGTCTCCTGCCTCCACTAGGCATTACACTGTGTTTTACCTCCCTGCTGTCTCCTGTCTCCTGTCTCCTGTCTCCTGTCTCTGTCTCCACTAGGCATGACATTGTGTTTTACCTCCCTGCTGTCTCCTGTCTCCTGTCTTCACTAGGCTTTACATTGTGTTTTACCTCCCTGCTGTCTCCTGTCTCCACTAGGCATGACATTGTGTTTTACCTCCCTGCTGTCTCCTGTCTCTGTCTCCTGTCTCCACTAGGCATGACATTGTGTTTACCTCCCTGCTGTCTCCTGTCTCCTGTCTCCACTAGGCATTACATTGTCTTTTACCTCCCTCCTGTCTCCTGTCTCCACTAGGCATTACATTGTGTTTACCTCCTCCTGTCTCCTGTCTCCTGTCTCCACTAGGCATGACATTGTGTTTACCTCCCTGCTGTCTCCTGTCTCCTGTCTCCACTAGGCATGACATTGTATTTTACCTCCCTGCTGTCTCCTGTCTCCTGTCTCCACTAGGCATTACATTGTGTTTTACCTCCTGCTGTCTCCTGTCTCCACTAGGCATGACATTGTGTTTTACCTCCCTGCTGTCTCCTGTCTCCTGTCTCCTGTCTCCACTAGGCATTACATTGTGTTTTACCTCCCTGCTGTCTCCTGTCTCCACTAGGCATGACATTGTGTTTACCTCCCTGCTGTCTCCTGTCTCCTGTCTCCACTAGGCATTACATTGTGTTTACCTCCCTGCTGTCTCCTGTCTCCTGTCTCCACTAGGCATCACATTGTGTTTTACCTCCCTGCTGTCTCCTGTCTCCTGTCTCCACTAGGCATGACATTGTGTTTTACCTCCCTGCTGTCTCCTGTCTCCTGTCTCCTGTCTCCACTAGGCATGACATTGTGTTTTACCTCCCTGCTGTCTCCTGTCTTCTGTCTCCACTAGGCATTACATTGTGTTTACCTCCCTGCTGTCTCCTGTCTTCTGTCTCCACTAGGCATTACATTGTGTTTTACCTCCCTGCTGTCTCCTGTCTTCTGTCTCCTGTCTCCACTAGGCATGACATTTTGTTTTACTCTCCCTCCTGTCTCCTGTCTCCACTAGGCATGACATTGTGTTTTACCTCCCTGCTGTCTCCTGTCTTCTGTCTCCACTAGGCATGACATTGTGTTTTACCTCCCTGCTGTCTCCTTTTCTCCTGTCTCCACTAGGCATTACATTGTGTTTTACCTCCCTGCTGTCTTCTGTCTCCACTAGGCATTACATTGTGCTTTTACCTCCCTGCTGTCTTCTGTCTCCATTAGGCATTACATTGTGTTTTACCTCCCTGCTGTCTCCTGTCTCCTGTCTCCACTAGGCATGACATTTTGTTTTACCTCCCTCCTGTCTCCTGTCTCCACTAGGCATTACATTGTGTTTTACCTCCCTGCTGTCTCCTGTCTCCCGTCTCCTGTCTCCACTAGGCATGACATTGTGTTTTACCTCCCTGCTGTCTCCTGTCTCCTGTCTCCTGTCTCCACTAGGCATTACATTGTGTTTTACCTCCATGCTGTCTCCTGTCTCCTGTCTCCACTAGGCATGACATTGTGTTTTACCTCCCTCCTGTCTCCTGTCTCCTGTCTCCACTAGGCATTACACTGTGTTTTACCTCCTTGCTGTCTCCTGTCTCCTGTCTCCTGTCTCCTGTCTCCTGTCTCCACTAGGCATTACATTGTGTTTTACCTCCTTGCTGTCTCCTGTCTCCTGTCTCCTGTCTCCTGTCTCCTGTCTCCACTAGGCATGACATTGTGTTTTACCTCCCTGCTGTCTCCTGTCTCCTGTCTCCTGTCTCCACTAGGCATGACATTGTGTTTGACCCTCCTTGCTGTCTCCTGTCTCCTGTCTCCTGTCTCCTGTCTCTGTCTCCTGTCTCCTGTCTCCTGTGTCCTGTCTCCACTAGGCATGACATTGTGTTTTACCTCCTGCTGTCTCCTGTCTCCTGTCTCCTGTCTCCTGTCTCTTGTCTCCACTAGGCATTACATTGTGTTTTACCTCCCTGCTGTCTCCTGTCTCCTGTCTCCACTAGGCATGACATTGTGTTTTACCTCCCTGCTGTATCCTGTCTCCTGTCTCCTGTCTCCTGTCTCCACTAGGCATGACATTGTGTTTTACCTCCCTCCTGTCTCCTGTCTCCTGTCTCCACTAGGCATTACATTGTGTTTTACCTCCATGCTGTCTCCTGTCTCCTGTCTTCACTAGGCATGACATTGTGTTTTACCTCCTGCTGTCTCCTGTCTCCTGTCTCCTGTCTCCACTAGGCATTACATTGTGTTTTTACCTCCCTGCTGTCTCCTGTCTCCTGTCTCCTGTCTCCACTAGGCATGACATTGTGTTTTACCTCCCTGCTGTCTCCTGTCTCCTGTCTCCACTAGGCATGACATTGTGTTTTTACCTCCCTGCTGTCTCCTGTCTCCTGTCTCCACTAGGCATTACACTGTGTTTTACCTCCCTGCTGTCTCCCTGTCTCCTGTCTCCTGTCTCCTGTCTCCTGTCTCCACTAGGCATGACATTGTGTTTTACCTCCCTGCTGTCTCCTGTCTCCTGTCTTCACTAGGCATTACATTGTGTTTTACCTCCCTGCTGTCTCCTGTCTCCACTAGGCATGACATTGTGTTTTACCTCCCTGCTGTCTCCTGTCTCCTGTCTCCTGTCTCCACTAGGCATGGCATTGTGTTTACCTCCCTGCTGTCTCCTGTCTCCTGTCTCCACTAGGCATTACATTGTCTTTTACCTCCCTCCTGTCTCCTGTCTCCACTAGGCATTACATTGTGTTTACCTCCTCCTGTCTCCTGCCTCCTGTCTCCACTAGGCATGACATTGTGTTTACCTCCCTGCTGTCTCCTGTCTCCTGTCTCCACTAGGCATGACATTGTATTTTACCTCCCTGCTGTCTCCTGTCTCCTGTCTCCACTAGGCATTACATTGTGTTTTACCTCCCTGCTGTCTCCTGTCTCCACTAGGCATGACATTGTGTTTTACCTCCCTGCTGTCTCCTGTCTCCTGTCTCCTGTCTCCACTAGGCATTACATTGTGTTTTACCTCCCTGCTGTCTCCTGTCTCCACTAGGCATGACATTGTGTTTACCTCCCTGCTGTCTCCTGTCTCCTGTCTCCACTAGGCATTACATTGTGTTTACCTCCCTGCTGTCTCCTGTCTCCTGTCTCCACTAGGCATCACATTGTGTTTTACCTCCCTGCTGTCTCCTGTCTCCTGTCTCCACTAGGCATGACATTGTGTTTTACCTCCCTGCTGTCTCCTGTCTCCTGTCTCCTGTCTCCACTAGGCATGACATTGTGTTTTACCTCCCTGCTGTCTCCTGTCTTCTGTCTCCACTAGGCATTACATTGTGTTTACCTCCCTGCTGTCTCCTGTCTTCTGTCTCCACTAGGCATTACATTGTGTTTTACCTCCCTGCTGTCTCCTGTCTCCTGTCTCCTGTCTCCACTAGGCATGACATTTTGTTTTACCTCCCTCCTGTCTCCTGTCTCCACTAGGCATGACATTGTGTTTTACCTCCCTGCTGTCTCCTGTCTTCTGTCTCCACTAGGCATGACATTGTGTCTTACCTCCCTGCTGTCTCCTTTTCTCCTGTCTCCACTAGGCATTACATTGTGTTTTTACCTCCCTGCTGTCTTCTGTCTCCACTAGGCATTACATTGTGTTTTACCTCCTGCTGTCTTCTGTCTCCACTAGGCATTACATTGTGTTTTACCTCCCTGCTGTCTCCTGTCTCCTGTCTCCACTAGGCATGACATTTTGTTTTACCTCCCTCCTGTCTCCTGTCTCCACTAGGCATTACATTGTGTTTTACCTCCCTGCTGTCTCCTGTCTCCTGTCTCCTGTCTCCACTAGGCATGACATTGTGTTTTACCTCCCTGCTGTCTCCTGTCTCCTGTCTCCTGTCTCCACTAGGCATTACATTGTGTTTTACCTCCATGCTGTCTCCTGTCTCCTGTCTCCACTAGGCATGACAATGTGTTTTACCTCCCTCCTGTCTCCTGTCTCCTGTCTCCACTAGGCATTACACTGTGTTTTACCTCCTTGCTGTCTCCTGTCTCCTGTCTCCTGTCTCCTGTCTCCTGTCTCCTGTCTCCACTAGGCATTACATTGTGTTTTTACCTCCTTGCTGTCTCCTGTCTCCTGTCTCCTGTCTCCTGTCTCCTGTCTCCTGTCTCCTGTCTCCACTAGGGCATGACATTGTGTTTTACCTCCCTGCTGTCTCCTGTCTCCTGTCTCCTGTCTCCACTAGGCATGACATTGTGTTTGACCTCCTTGCTGTCTCCTGTCTCCTGTCTCCTGTCTCCTGTCTCCTGTCTCCTGTCTCTGTCTCCTGTCTCCTGTGTCCTGTCTCCACTAGGCATGACATTGTGTTTTACCTCCCTGCTGTCTCCTGTCTCCTGTCTCCTGTCTCCTGTCTCTTGTCTCCACTAGGCATTACATTGTGTTTTACCTCCCTGCAGTCTCCTGTCTCCTGTCTCCACTAGGCATGACATTGTGTTTTACCTCCCTGCTGTATCCTGTCTCCTGTCTCCTGTCTCCTGTCTCCACTAGGCATGACATTGTGTTTTACCTCCCTCCTGTCTCCTGTCTCCTGTCTCCACTAGGCATTACATTGTGTTTTACCTCCATGCTGTCTCCTGTCTCCTGTCTCCACTAGGCATGACATTGTGTTTTACCTCCCTGCTGTCTCCTGTCTCCTGTCTCCTGTCTCCACTAGGCATTACATTGTGTTTTACCTCCCTGCTGTCTCCTGTCTCCTGTCTCCACTAGGCATGACATTGTGTTTTACCTCCCTGCTGTCTCCTGTCTCCTGTCTCCTGTCTCCACTAGGCATGACATTGTGTTTTACCTCCCTGCTGTCTCCTGTCTCCTGTCTCCACTAGGCATGACATTGTGTTTTACCTCCCTGCTGTCTCCTGTCTCCTGTCTCCACTAGGCATCACATTGTGTTTTACCTCCCTGCTGTCTCCTGTCTCCACTAGGCATGACATTGTGTTTACCCTCCCTGCTGTCTCCTGTCTCCTGTCTCCACTAGGCATGACATTGTGTTTTACCTCCCTGCTGTCTCCTGTCTCCTGTCTCCACTAGGCATGACATTGTGTTTTACCTCCCTGCTGTCTCCTGTCTCCTGTCTCCACTAGGCATGACATTGTGTTTTACCTCCCTGCTGTCTCCTGTCTCCTGTCTCCACTAGGCATCACATTGTGTTTTACCTCCCTGCTGTCTCCTGTCTCCACTAGGCATGACATTGTGTTTACCTCCCTGCTGTCTCCTGTCTCCTGTCTCCACTAGGCATCACATTGTGTTTTACCTCCCTGCTGTCTCCTGTCTCCACTAGGCATGACATTGTGTTTACCTCCCTGCTGTCTCCTGTCTCCTGTCTCCACTAGGCATGACATTGTGTTTTACCTCCCTGCTGTCTCCTGTCTCTCTTGTCTCCACTAGACATTGTGTTTTACCTCCCTCCTGTCTCCTGTCTCCTGTCTCCACTAGTCATGACATTGTGTTTTACCTCCCTGCTGTCTCCTGTCTCCTGTCTCCACTAGGCATGACATTGTGTTTTACCTCCCCTGCTGTCTCCTGTCTCCCTGTCTCCTGTCTCCACTAGGCATGACATTGTGTTTTACCTCCCTGCTGTCTCCTGTCTCCTGTCTCCACTAGGAATGACATTGTGTTTTACCTCCCTGCTGTCTCCTGTCTCCACTAGGCATGACATTGTGTTTACCTCTCCTCCTGTCTCCTGTCTCCTGTCTCCACTAGGCATGACATTGTGTTTTACCTCCCTGCTGTCTCTTGTCTCCTGTCTCCACTAGGCATGACATTGTGTTTTACCTCCCTGCTGTCTCCTGTCTCCTGTCTCCTGTCTCCACTAGGCATGACATTGTGTTTTACCTCCCTGCTGTCTCCTGTCTCCTGTCTCCTGTCTCCACTAGGCATGACATTGTGTTTTACCTCCCTGCTGTCTCCTTTTCTCCTGTCTCCACTAGGCATTACATTGTGTTTTACCTCCCTGCTGTCTTCTGTCTCCACTAGGCATTACATTGTGTTTTACCTCCCTGCTGTCTTCTGTCTCCACTAGGCATTACATTGTGTTTTACCTCCCTGCTGTCTCCTGTCTCCTGTCTCCACTAGGCATGACATTTTGTTTTACCTCCCTCCTGTCTCCTGTCTCCACTAGGCATGACATTGTGTTTTACCTCCCTGCTGTCTCCTGTCTCCTGTCTCCTGTCTCCACTAGGCATGACATTGTGTTTTACCTCCCTGCTGTCTCCTGTCTCCTGTCTCCTGTCTCCACTAGGCATTACATTGTGTTTTACCTCCATGCTGTCTCCTGTCTCCTGTCTCCACTAGGCATGACATTGTGTTTTACCTCCCTCCTGTCTCCTGTCTCCTGTCTCCACTAGGCATTACACTGTGTTTTACCTCCTTGCTGTCTCCTGTCTCCTGTCTCCTGTCTCCTGTCTCCTGTCTCCTGTCTCCTGTCTCCACTAGGCATTACATTGTGTTTTACCTCCTTGCTGTCTCCTGTCTCCTGTCTCCGTCTTGTCTCTGTCTCCACTAGGCATGACATTGTGTTTTACCTCCCTGCTGTCTCCTGCTCCTGTCTCCTGTCTCCTGTTCTTGTCTCCACTAGGCATTACATTGTGTTTTACCTCCCTGCTGTCTCTGTCTCCTGTCTCCACTAGGCATGACATTGTGTTTTACCTCCCTGCTGACCTGTCTCCTGTCTCTGTCTCTGTCTCCACTAGGCATGACATTGTGTTTTACCTCCCTGCTGTCTCCTGTCTCCTGTCTCCACTAGGCATTACATTGTGTTTTACCTCCAGCTCCTGTCTCCTGTCTCCACTAGGCATGACATTGTGTTTTACCTCCCTGCTGTCTCCTGTCTCCTGTCTCCTGTCTCCACTAGGCATGACATTGTGTTTTACCTCCCTGCTGTCTCCTGTCTCCTGTCTCCTGTCTCCACTAGGCATTACATTGTGTTTTACCTCCATGCTGTCTCCTGTCTCCTGTCTCCACTAGGCATGACATTGTGTTTTACCTCCCTGCTGTCTCCTGTCTCCTGTCTCCTGTCTCCTGTCTCCTGTCTCCTGTCTCCTGTGTCCTGTCTCCACTAGGCATGACATTGTGTTTTACCTCCCCTGCTGTCTCCTGTCTCCTGTCTCCTGTCTCCTGTCTCTTGTCTCCACTAGGCATTACATTGTGTTTTACCTCCCTGCTGTCTCCTGTCTCCTGTCTCCACTAGGCATGACATTGTGTTTTACCTCCCTGCTGTATCCTGTCTCCTGTCTCCTGTCTCCTGTCTCCACTAGGCATGACATTGTGTTTTACCTCCCTCCTGTCTCCTGTCTCCTGTCTCCACTAGGCATTACATTGTGTTTTACCTCCATGCTGTCTCCTGTCTCCTGTCTCCACTAGGCATGACATTGTGTTTTACCTCCCCTGCTGTCTCCTGTCTCCTGTCTCCTGTCTCCACTAGGCATTACATTGTGTTTTACCTCCCTGCTGTCTCCTGTCTCCTGTCTCCTGTCTCCACTAGGCATGACATTGTGTTTTACCTCCCCTGCTGTCTCCTGTCTCCTGTCTCCACTAGGCATGACATTGTGTTTTACCTCCCTGCTGTCTCCTGTCTCCTGTCTCCACTAGGCATTACACTGTGTTTTACCTCCCTGCTGTCTCCTGCCTGTCTCCTGTCTCCTGTCTCCTGTCTCCACTAGGCATGACATTGTGTTTTACCTCCCTGCTGTCTTCTGTCTCCTGTTCACTAGGCATTACATTGTGTTTTTCTCCCTGCTGTCTCCTGTCTCCACTAGGCATGACATTGTGTTTTACCTCCCTGCTGTCTCCTGTCTCCTGTCTCCTGTCTCCACTAGGCATGACATTGTGTTTACCTCCCTGCTGTCTCCTGTCTCCTGTCTCCACTAGGCATTACATTGTCTTTTACCTCCGCTCCTGTCTCCTGTCTCCACTAGGCATTACATTGTGTTTTACCTCCCTCCTGTCTCCTGTCTCCTGTCTCCACTAGGCATGACATTGTGTTTTACCTCCCTGCTGTCTCCTGTCTCCTGTCTCCACTAGGCATGACATTGTGTTTTACCTCCCTGCTGTCTCCTGTCTCCTGTCTCCACTAGGCATTACATTGTGTTTTACCTCCCTGCTGTCTCCTGTCTCCACTAGGCATGACATTGTGTTTTACCTCCCTGCTGTCTCCTGTCTCCTGTCTCCTGTCTCCACTAGGCATTACATTGTGTTTTACCTCCCTGCTGTCTCCTGTCTCCACTAGGCATGACATTGTGTTTACCTCCCTGCTGTCTCCTGTCTCCTGTCTCCACTAGGCATTACATTGTGTTTTACCTCCCTGCTGTCTCCTGTCTCCTGTCTCCACTAGGCATGACATTGTGTTTTACCTCCCTGCTGTCTCCTGTCTCCTGTCTCCACTAGGCATGACATTGTGTTTTACCTCCTTGCTGTCTCCTGTCTCCTGTCTCCTGTCTCCACTAGGCATGACATTGTGTTTTACCTCCTTGCTGTCTCCTGTCTTCTGTCTCCACTAGGCATTACATTGTGTTTACCTCCTGCGGTCTCCTGTCTTCTGTCTCCACTAGGCATTACATTGTGTTTTACCTCCCTGCTGTCTCCTGTCTCCTGTCTCCTGTCTCCACTAGGCATGACATTTTGTTTTACCTCCCTCCTGTCTCCTGTCTCCACTAGGCATGACATTGTGTTTTACCTCCCTGCTGTCTCCTGTCTTCTGTCTCCACTAGGCATGACATTGTGTTTTACCTCCCTGCTGTCTCCTTTTCTCCTGTCTCCACTAGGCATTACATTGTGTTTTACCTCCCTGCTGTCTTCTGTCTCCACTAGGCATTACATTGTGTTTTACCTCCCTGCTGTTTTCTGTCTCCACTAGGCATTACATTGTGTTTTACCTCCCTGCTGTCTCCTGTCTCCTGTCTCCACTAGGCATGACATTTTGTTTTACCTCCCTCCTGTCTCCTGTCTCCACTAGGCATTACATTGTGTTTTACCTCCCTGCTGTCTCCTGTCTCCTGTCTCCTGTCTCCACTAGGCATGACATTGTGTTTTACCTCCCTGCTGTCTCCTGTCTCCTGTCTCCTGTCTCCACTAGGCATTACATTGTGTTTTACCTCCATGCTGTCTCCTGTCTCCTGTCTCCACTAGGCATGACATTGTGTTTTACCTCCCTCCTGTCTCCTGTCTCCTGTCTCCACTAGGCATTACACTGTGTTTTACCTCCTTGCTGT
>NW_025536537.1:20000-56296 GCF_020615455.1 Coregonus clupeaformis
AATACAAGCATGATCAGTTTCTGGGAGAGTTTTAAATGATCCAACATCATTGTCTTTGGCTGGAAGAAGTTCTTACTTTTGCAGCGTTAATTATATTCATTAATTATATGCCAGACATGTTGCTTATCTAATTACCATGTTCAATTTGTCTATTTGGTTCACTGTCAGAATTATTATATAATATTGTCCATTATACAATCTCTCTGCTAATGAAGTTTTCTATAGAATGCTAATTATGGATTATAGGAAGAAAAACTATAGCCTATGTATTACACTTTAGTCATGCAGACGCTCTTATCCAGAGCAATTAGGGTTAAGTGCCTTGCTCAAGGGAACATCGTCACCTCTGGGATTAGAACCAGCGACCTTTCGGTTACTGGCACAACGCTCTTAACCACTAAGCTACCTGCCGCCCGTTGATTGTTCAAGGTTGTTAATCCACACTGACCATGTCACCTACCGCAGTAGTCTCTTGGACTATAATACCTGGGTTTGGTGAAGTAATGTCAGATCCATAGAGACGGAACGACCAACACGGAGTATACTTTAATAAATCTCTCCTTAGTATGTATCTCTACCTGTTCTGATGTCATGGCCAATACCCTCCACCTGGATGATGGCGTTGGCTATGCCCCGCCCCTGCATGTCCCGGACAACGCCTTTGATCCCACGATGCACCTGTGCATGAAAAGGCCAGAGGTCAAAGATCAACTGACTGTATAATATTAATAATAATAATAATATGGAATGTATCATATATAATATTAATTTGATTATATTGATTGATTTTATTTTGGGTAAAACAAGTTCTACAGTATTTAAGAGTACAAGACACCCAGAGTATGACACATGAAAATATACAAACTAGTATTTTCTATGTGGTCCTTGATATAAATATTTAAATAATATAATATACACATTCAGATATTAGCCTGATAAATCAGAAATATAATACATCCCCAGGGGGCTGTATCTCTCCCCATACAGTCTAGTGCCAGTAGATCCCCAGGGGGCTGTATCTCCCCATACAGTCTAGTGCCAGTAGATCCCCAGGGGGCTGTATCTCTCCCCATACAGTCTAGTGCCAGTAGATCCCCAGGGGGCTGTATCTCTCCCCATACAGTCTAGTGCCAGTAGATCCCCAGGGGGCTGTATCTCTCCCCATACAGTCTAGTGCCAGTAGATCCCCAGGGGGCTGTATCTCTCTCCCATACAGTCTAGTGCCAGTAGATCCCCAGGGGCTGTATCTCTCCCCATACAGTCTAGTGCCAGTAGATCCCCAGGGGGCTGTATCTCTCCCCATACAGTCTAGTGCCAGTAGATCCCCAGGGGGCTGTATCTCTCCCCATACAGTCTAGTGCCAGTAGATCCCCAGGGGGCTGTATCTCTCCCCATACAGTCTAGTGCCAGTAGATCCCCAGGGGGCTGTATCTCTCCCCATACAGTCTAGTGCCAGTAGATCCCCAGGGGGCTGTATCTCTCCCCATACAGTCTAGTGCCAGTAGATCCCCAGGGGGCTGTATCTCTCCCCATGCAGTCTAGTGCCAGTAGATCCCCAGGGGCTGTATCTCTCCCCATACAGTCTAGTGCCAGTAGATCCCCAGGGGGGCTGTATCTCTCCCCATACAGTCTAGTGCCAGTAGATCCCCAGGGGCTGTATCTCTCCCCATACAGTCTAGTGCCAGTAGATCCCCAGGGGGCTGTATCTCTCCCCATACAGTCTAGTGCCAGTAGATCCCCAGGGGCTGTATCTCTCCCCATACAGTCTAGTGCCAGTAGATCCCCAGGGGGCTGTATCTCTCCCCATACAGTCTAGTGCCAGTAGATCCCCAGGGGGCTGTATCTCTCCCCATACAGTCTAGTGCCAGTAGATCCCCAGGGGCTGTATCTCTCCCCATACAGTCTAGTGCCAGTAGATCCCCAGGGGGCTGTATCTCCCCATACAGTCTAGTGCCAGTAGATCCCCCAGGGGGCTGTATCTCTCCCCATACAGTCTAGTGCCAGTAGATCCCCAGGGGGCTGTATCTCTCCCCATACAGTCTAGTGCCAGTAGATCCCCAGGGGGCTGTATCTCTCCCCATACAGTCTAGTGCCAGTAGATCCCCAGGGGGCTGTATCTCTCCCCATACAGTCTAGTGCCAGTAGATCCCCAGGGGCTGTATCTCTCCCCATACAGTCTAGTGCCAGTAGATCCCCAGGGGGCTGTATCTCTCCCCATACAGTCTAGTGCCAGTAGATCCCCAGGGGGCTGTATCTCTCCCCATACAGTCTAGTGCCAGTAGATCCCCAGGGGGCTGTATCTCTCCCATACAGTCTAGTGCCAGTAGATCCCCCAGGGGGCTGTATCTCCCCATACAGTCTAGTGCCAGTAGATCCCCAGGGGGCTGTATCTCTCCCCATACAGTCTAGTGCCAGTAGATCCCCAGGGGGCTGTATCTCTCCCCATACAGTCTAGTGCCAGTAGATCCCCAGGGGGCTGTATCTCTCCCCATACAGTCTAGTGCCAGTAGATCCCCAGGGGGCTGTATCTCTCCCCATACAGTCTAGTGCCAGTAGATCCCCAGGGGCTGTATCTCTCCCCATACAGTCTAGTGCCAGTAGATCCCCAGGGGCTGTATCTCCCCATACAGTCTAGTGCCAGTAGATCCCCAGGGGGCTGTATCTCTCCCCATACAGTCTAGTGCCAGTAGATCCCCAGGGGGCTGTATCTCTCCCCATACAGTCTAGTGCCAGTAGATCCCCAGGGGCTGTATCTCTCCCCATACAGTCTAGTGCCAGTGGATCCCCAGGGGGCTGTATCTCTCCCCATACAGTCTAGTGCCAGTAGATCCCCAGGGGCTGTATCTCTCCCCATACAGTCTAGTGCCAGTAGATCCCCAGGGGCTGTATCTCTCCCCATACAGTCTAGTGCCAGTAGATCCCCAGGGGCTGTATCTCTCCCCATACAGTCTAGTGCCAGTAGATCCCCAGGGGGCTGTATCTCTCCCCATACAGTCTAGTGCCAGTAGATCCCCAGGGGGCTGTATCTCTCCCATACAGTCTAGTGCCAGTAGATCCCCAGGGGGCTGTATCTCTCCCCATACAGTCTAGTGCCAGTAGATCCCCAGGGGGCTGTATCTCTCCCCATACAGTCTAGTGCCAGTAGATCCCCAGGGGGCTGTATCTCTCCCCATACAGTCTAGTGCCAGTAGATCCCCAGGGGGCTGTATCTCTCCCCATACAGTCTAGTGCCAGTAGATCCCCAGGGGCTGTATCTCTCCCCATACAGTCTAGTGCCAGTAGATCCCCAGGGGGCTGTATCTCTCCCCATACAGTCTAGTGCCAGTAGATCCCCAGGGGGCTGTATCTCTCCCCATACAGTCTAGTGCCAGTAGATCCCCAGGGGCTGTATCTCTCCCCATACAGTCTAGTGCCAGTAGATCCCCAGGGGGCTGTATCTCTCCCCATACAGTCTAGTGCCAGTAGATCCCCAGGGGGCTGTATCTCTCCCCATACAGTCTAGTGCCAGTAGATCCCCAGGGGCTGTATCTCTCCCCATACAGTCTAGTGCCAGTAGATCCCCAGGGGGCTGTATCTCTCCCCATACAGTCTAGTGCCAGTAGATCCCCAGGGGGGCTGTATCTCTCCCCATACAGTCTAGTGCCAGTAGATCCCCAGGGGGGCTGTATCTCTCCCATACAGTCTAGTGCCAGTAGATCCCCAGGGGGCTGTATCTCTCCCCATACAGTCTAGTGCCAGTAGATCCCCCAGGGGGCTGTATCTCTCCCCATACAGTCTAGTGCCAGTAGATCCCCAGGGGGCTGTATCTCTCCCCATACAGTCTAGTGCCAGTAGATCCCCAGGGGGCTGTATCTCTCCCCATACAGTCTAGTGCCAGTAGATCCCCAGGGGCTGTATCTCTCCCCATACAGTCTAGTGCCAGTAGATCCCCAGGGGGCTGTATCTCTCCCCATACAGTCTAGTGCCAGTAGATCCCCAGGGGCTGTATCTCTCCCCATACAGTCTAGTGCCAGTAGATCCCCAGGGGGCTGTATCTCTCCCCATACAGTCTAGTGCCAGTAGATCCCCAGGGGGCTGTATCTCTCCCCATACAGTCTAGTGCCAGTAGATCCCCAGGGGGCTGTATCTCTCCCCATACAGTCTAGTGCCAGTAGATCCCCAGGGGGCTGTATCTCTCCCCCATACAGTCTAGTGCCAGTAGATCCCCAGGGGCTGTATCTCTCCCCATACAGTCTAGTGCCAGTAGATCCCCAGGGGGCTGTATCTCTCCCCATACAGTCTAGTGCCAGTAGATCCCCAGGGGCTGTATCTCTCCCCATACAGTCTAGTGCCAGTAGATCCCCAGGGGGCTGTATCTCTCCCCATACAGTCTAGTGCCAGTAGATCCCCAGGGGCTGTATCTCTCCCCATACAGTCTAGTGCCAGTAGATCCCCAGGGGGCTGTATCTCTCCCCATACAGTCTAGTGCCAGTAGATCCCCAGGGGGCTGTATCTCTCCCCATACAGTCTAGTGCCAGTAGATCCCCAGGGGGCTGTATCTCTCCCCATACAGTCTAGTGCCAGTAGATCCCCAGGGGGCTGTATCTCTCCCCATACAGTCTAGTGCCAGTAGATCCCCAGGGGGCTGTATCTCTCCCCATACAGTCTAGTGCCAGTAGATCCCCAGGGGGCTGTATCTCTCCCCATACAGTCTAGTGCCAGTGGATCCTCAGGGGGCTGTATCTCTCCCCATACAGTCTAGTGCCAGTAGATCCCCAGGGGGCTGTATCTCTCCCCATACAGTCTAGTGCCAGTAGATCCCCAGGGGGCTGTATCTCTCCCCATACAGTCTAGTGCCAGTAGATCCCCAGGGGGCTGTATCTCTCCCCATACAGTCTAGTGCCAGTAGATCCCCAGGGGGCTGTATCTCTCCCCCATACAGTCTAGTGCCAGTAGATCCCCAGGGGCTGTATCTCTCCCCATACAGTCTAGTGCCAGTAGATCCCCAGGGGGCTGTATCTCTCCCCATACAGTCTAGTGCCAGTAGATCCCCAGGGGGCTGTATCTCTCCCCATACAGTCTAGTGCCAGTAGATCCCCAGGGGGCTGTATCTCTCCCCATACAGTCTAGTGCCAGTAGATCCTCAGGGGGCTGTATCTCTCCCCATACAGTCTAGTGCCAGTAGATCCTCAGGGGGCTGTATCTCTCCCCATACAGTCTAGTGCCAGTAGATCCCCAGGGGCTGTATCTCTCCCCATACAGTCTAGTGCCAGTAGATCCCCAGGGGGCTGTATCTCTCCCCATACAGTCTAGTGCCAGTAGATCCTCAGGGGCTGTATCTCTCCCCATACAGTCTAGTGCCAGTAGATCCCCAGGGGGCTGTATCTCTCCCCATACAGTCTAGTGCCAGTAGATCCCCAGGGGGCTGTATCTCTCCCCATACAGTCTAGTGCCAGTAGATCCCCAGGGGGCTGTATCTCTCCCCATACAGTCTAGTGCCAGTAGATCCCCAGGGGGCTGTATCTCTCCCCATACAGTCTAGTGACAGTAGATCCCCAGGGGGCTGTATCTCTCCCCATACAGTCTAGTGCCAGTAGATCCCCAGGGGGCTGTATCTCTCCCCATACAGTCTAGTGCCAGTAGATCCCCAGGGGGCTGTATCTCTCCCCATACAGTCTAGTGCCAGTAGATCCCCAGGGGGGCTGTATCTCTCCCCATACAGTCTAGTGCCAGTAGATCCCAGGGGGCTGTATCTCTCCCCATACAGTCTAGTGCCAGTAGATCCCCAGGGGGCTGTATCTCTCCCCATACAGTCTAGTGCCAGTAGATCCCCAGGGGGCTGTATCTCTCCCCATACAGTCTAGTGCCAGTAGATCCCCAGGGGGCTGTATCTCTCCCCATACAGTCTAGTGCCAGTAGATCCCCAGGGGCTGTATCTCTCCCCATACAGTCTAGTGCCAGTGGATCCTCAGGGGGCTGTATCTCTCCCCATACAGTCTAGTGCCAGTAGATCCCCAGGGGGCTGTATCTCTCCCCATACAGTCTAGTGCCAGTAGATCCCCAGGGGGCTGTATCTCTCCCCATACAGTCTAGTGCCAGTGGATCCCCAGGGGGCTGTATCTCTCCCCATACAGTCTAGTGCCAGTAGATCCCCAGGGGGCTGTATCTCTCCCCATACAGTCTAGTGAATAAAGGACTATAGACCACCTATTTCTAAAAACCTGTTTTCGCTTTGTCATTATGGGGTATTTTTGTGTAGATTGATGATTATTATTCTTTTTTTAATCCATTTTAGAATTATGCTGTAACGTAACAACATGTGGAAAAAGTAAAGGGGTCTGAATAGTTTCCGAATGCACTGTATGCATGTGTGTGTGATTTGCAGGGGCTGTGTGTCTCTGTACTCTCTCTGCACTCTGCACCCTCTCTGCACTCTGCACCCTCTCTGTACTCTGCACCCTCTCTGCACTCTGCACCCTCTCTGTACTCTGCACCCTCTCTGTACTCTGCACCCTCTCTGCACTCTGCACCCTCTCTGTACTCTGCATCCTCTCTGCATCCTCTCTGCACTCTGCACCCTCTCTGTACTCTGCACCCTCTCTGTACTCTGCACCCTCTTTGCACTCTGCACTCTCTCTGTACTATGTACTCTGCACTCTCTCTGTACTCTGTACTCTCTCTGCACTACACTCTCTCTATATTCTGTACTCACTCTGCACTCTGTACTCTCTCTGCACTCTGCACTCTCTCTGTACTCTCTGCACTATGCACTATCTCTGTACTCTGTACTCTACACCATCTCTGCACTCTGTACTCTGCACCTTCTCTGCACTATGTACTCTGCACCCTCTCTGCGTTCTGCGCTCTGCACTCTTTCTGTACTATGCGCTCTGCACTCTCTGTGCTCTGTACTCTGCACCCTCTCTGCACTCTGCACCCTCTCTGCACTCTGCACCCTCTCTGCACTCTGTACTCTGCACCCTCTCTGTACTCTGCACCCTCTCTGCACTCTGCACCCTCTCTGCACTCTGCACCCTCTCTGTACTCTGCACCCTCTCTGTACTCTGCACCCTCTCTGTACTCTGCACCCTCTCTGTACTCTGCACCCTCTTTGCACTCTGCACTCTCTCTGTACTATGTACTCTGCACTCTCTCTGTACTGTGCTCTCTCTCTGTACTCTAGACTCTCTCTGTACTCTGCACTCTCGCTGCACTCTGCACCCTCTCTGTACTCTGCACCCTCTTTGCACTCTGCACTCTCTCTGTACTATGTACTCTGCACTCTCTCTGTACTGTGCTCTCTCTCTGTACTCTAGACTTTCTATGTACTCTGCTCTGTCCTCTGCACACTCTCTGTACTCTGCGCTCTCTCTTCACTCTCTATGCACTCTGCACTCTCTCTGTGCTCTCTCTCTGTACTCTAGACTCTCTCTGTACTGTGCTCTCTCTTCACTCTCTATGCACTCTGCACTCTCTCTGTACTCTCTCTGTACTCAGCACTCTGTACCTGCTCCATGAAGACGAGCAGAGATTCCCGGTTGTTTTCCCACTCCTCCGCCAGCTCGCTCTCATGGGGGAATTTGTCACAGCCCACGTACATCGACAGCTCAAAGCAGTTGGTGTGCAAGTAGCTGAAATCATTCATACCTGCCAACACAGCGCACAGACGAGTCATTTATCTGTTGGCCAACTGCCAAATCAAGAGACATCAGCTGATATTTTATTTTCTCAGTCATGTGTTGAAATGAAGAGCTACTCTGGTACTGGTCTGTGGTGGCAGATTGGAGGTTCCACATGTTTTTGTCTTGTTTTCTTTGGTAAGTTTTGCACATTATATTACAACATTACAAAGAAACCCACAGAAAAACATTCAAACAGCCTGTGGCTAAAGTGAATATGCAGATGTGTACACCTCAGACGGATACCTAATATAACTAAGCCCCCTGAGAAGTTAAAAAGGGTAAGCTAAGAAATACTGCTAGAACAGATCAAGCCTAGTCATGAAAGGAATTGAACTGAATTGAATTGAATTGAACTGAAATGAATTGAACTGAATTTAAATGAATTGAACTGAAATGAAATGAATTGAACTGAACTGAACTGAACTGAATTGAAATGAATTGAACTGAATTGAAATGAACTGAAATGAATTTAACGGAATTGAACTGAAATGAAATGAATTGAACTGAATTGAATTGAACTGAACTGAAATTAATTGAACTGAATTGAATTTAACTGAATTGAATTGAATTGAACTGAATGGGAAAACAGCAACACTAACTCCCTGCTGCGGTGTGCCAGGATGCCCCGTTGATGGTGCCATCCTCCTTGGCAAAGTCCTCGGTGTGGCAGACGCGTCGGCTGGCGTCGGTCATCAGGCGGTGGGTGGATGCGTGGAGAAGGCGAGCCAGCGGAAGACATGGTCGTCTGGGGTGGGGGTCTGCTCCCTGGCTACACCCTGGGAACGGGTCCTGTCATAGGGGAAGGTCACCACCAACTCCCCTCCCTGGAGGTTACCACCCAGGACGAACGGGATCTTCTCCATCCAGGAGACCAGGCGCACGCGTCTCTGCTGCTACCTGAGGAGAGGAGACGGAGAAGAGAGAGGAGAGAGGAGAGAGGAGAGAAGGAGGAGAGGGAGGAGAGAGGAGAGAGGAGAGGGAGGAGAGGAGGAAGAGGGAGAGGAGATGGGAGAAGAGGAGAGAGGGGAAGGGAAGGCGGGAGAGGAGGGGAGAGAGGAAGACGAGAAGAGAAGAGAATCGGAGAGGAAAGGAGAGGAGTATCAGCCTCATACAACTTTTAGTCTGACTGTATTGGGCCGCCTGTTACCATGGTTACGGTTGACTGTATTGGGCCACCTGTTACCATGGTTATGGTTGACTGTATTGTGCCACCTGTTAACATGGTTATGGTTGACTGTATTGTGCCACCTGTTACCATGGTTATGGTTGACTGTATTGGGCCACCTGTTACCATGGTTATGGTTGACTGTATTGTGCCACCTGTTAACATGGTTATAGTTGACTGTATTGTGCCACATGTTACCATGGTTATGGTTGACTATATTGTGCCACCTGTTACCATGGTTATGGTTGTCTGTATTGTTCTACCGGTTACCATGGTTATGGTTGACTGTATAATGGCATCTGTTACCATGGTTATGGTTGACTGTATTGTGCAACCTGTTACCATGGTTATGGTTGACTGTATTGTGCCACCTGTTACCATGGTTATGGTTGTCTGTATTGTGCCACCTGTTACCACAGTTATGTTTGACTGTATTGTGCCACCTGTTACCATGGTTATGGTTGTCTGTATTGTGTCACCTGTTACCATGGTTATTGTTGACTGTATTGTGTGACCTGTTACCATGGTTATGAGTGTTTGGGAAACTAACAGGGGGTGTTGGGAAGAGTGAGTGGGGAGGACAGTGAGTTGGTGTCACCTCAATACCATAGGACTTAAAACTGATTAAATGGTATCCTCTGGAAATAATTCCATTGTGTCATGGAATATCAGGGGACAGAAACAGACAAACAAATACATCAAGGTGGTACGTGACTAGTTAGGTATACACTTCATTTGTTTACTCCACTGACATCTGTACAAGGTGCATCTGCGCTCGGACAATAAAAGACTCCAAATAAGTACCATCCCATTGGTATTTATTTACTAAAACGTACTTATTTACTTGGTATTTATTTACACACAGGAACACTTGTGACTTCCGTCTCGCTTCCGCATTGTCTCCGTGCTGCTGTGCTGTTTGTTGCTACTTGGCTACCTGCCAAACTATTCACGTTTTACTTTTAATAAACGTTTAATCAATCTCTGTGTTCAACAAATTTACCAACTTTTTAGTTTTGTCCTCACTCATCTTTTTTCGTTAAACTTTTTCACCCCGGACGTTTTATCCCGAGACAGAAGAGTCATTTTCCTGTGCGTTTAGCTGCCAATTTTACTTTATTTTCCTTTTTCCATCGCAACTTTTTTCCCTTATTCAACTTTTTTCACTCCGGACGCTTTATCTGGAGCATGGTTCGTCAACATCTTCAACAGCCGAAGCTAAGTAGTAACATTAACATGATGTCTTCTAATTGCAGTCGCTGTACTCATAATATACAGGAGAACGATCGCCTTACGGCGAGAATAGCTGTGCTACAAGCCCAGCTTCAGACGCAATCGTTAGGGCAAGGGTAATTTCAGTGTAGGAAAGGAAGAAACAGCGTCTGTGCCACCAGTAAGTACAGACAGTAACGTTAGTATAAATCCCCGCACAGTCCCCCGCAGCCGAACAACTTTCTCATGGCTTCTGGAGGGAAATACTGTTGGAATGCTCAACCGGTGTCGCTCATTCAGCCGACAGAAACCTTCAACCGGTTTTCCCCATTATGTAGCGAGTCGGAGTCTGAGTCTGAGTCTTCTCTTGTCTCTACTCCTCCCGTTACGGGGTCTGAGACGCCGAAGGCTCCCACCATTAGCTCTGACAAATTGAAAACCCTAGTCATTGGCGACTCCATTACCCGCAGTATTAGACTTAAAACGAATCACCCAGCGATCATACACTGTTTACCAGGGGCAGGGCTACCGACGTTAAGGCTAATCTAAAGATGGTGCTGGCTAAAGCTAAAACTGGCGAGTGTAGAGAGTATAGAGATATTGTTATCCACGTCGGCACCAACGATGTTAGGATGAAACAGTCAGAGGTCACCAAGTGCAACATAGCTTCAGCTTGTAAATCAGCTAGAAAGATGTGTCGGCATCGAGTAATTGTCTCTGGCCCCCCTCCCAGTTAGGGGGAAGTGACGAGCTCTACAGCAGAGTCTCAGCACTCAATCGCTGGTTGAAAACTGTTTTCTGCCCTCCCAAAAGATAACATTTGTGGATAATTGGCCCTCTTTCTGGGACTCACCCACAAACAGGACCAAGCCTGACCTGCTGAGGAGTGACGGACTCCATCCTAGCTGGAGGGGTGCTCTCCTCTTATCTACCAACATAGATAGGGCTCCTAACTCCTCTAGCCCCACAGTGAAATAGGGTGCAGGCCAGGCAGCAGGCTGTTAGCCAACCTGCCAGCTTAGTGGAGTCTGCCAATAGCATAGTCAGTGTAGTCAGCTCAGCCATACCCATTGAGACTGTGTCTGTGCCCTCGACCTAGGTTGGGCAAAACTAAACATGGCGGTGTTCACCCCTAGCAATCTTATTAGGATAAAGACCTCCTCCATTCCTGCCATTATTGAAAGAGATCGTGATACCTCACATCTCAAAATAGGGTTACTTAATGTTAGATCCCTCACTTCAAAGGCAGTCATAGTCAATGAACTAATCACTGATCATAATCTTGATGTGATTGGCCTGACTGAAACATGGCTTAAGCCTGATGAATTTGCTGTGTTAAATGAGGCCTCACCTCCTGGTTACACTAGTGACCATATTCCCCGTGCATCCCGCATAGGCGGAGGTGTTGCTAACATTTACGATAGCAAATTTCAATTCTACAAAAAAAAAATGGCGTTTTCATCTTTTGAGCTTCTAGTCATGAAATCTATGCAGCCTACTCAATCACTTTTTATAGCTACTGTTTACAGGCCTCCTGGGCCATATACAGCGTTCCTCTCTGAGTTTCCTGAATTCCTATCAGACCTTGTAGTCATAGCAGATCATATTCTAATTTTTGGTGATTTTAATATTCACATGGAGAAGTCCACAGACCCACTCCAAAAGTCTTTCGGAGCCATCATCGACTCAGTGGGTTTTGTCCAGCATGTCTCTGGACCTACTCACTGCCACAGTCATACTCTGGACCTAGTTTTGTCCCATGGAATAAATGTTGTAGATCTTAATGTTTTTCCACAAAATCCTGGACTATCGGACCACCATTTTATTACGTTTGCAATGCAACAAATAATCTGCTCAGACCCCAACCAAGGAGCATCAAAAGTCGTGCTATAAATTCTCAGACAACACAAAAATTCCTTGATGCCCTTCCAGACTCCTTCTGCCTACCCAAGGACGTCAGAGGACAAAAATCAGTTAACCACTTAACTGAGGAACTCAATTTAACCTTGCGCAATACCCTAGATGCAGTTGCACCCCTAAAAACGAAAAAACATTTGTCATAAGAAACTAGCTCCCTGGTATACAGAAAATACCCGAGCTTTGAAGCAAGCTTCCAGGAAATTGGAACGGAAATGGCGCCACACCAAACTGGAAGTCTTCCGACTAGCTTGGAAAGACAGTACCGTGCAGTACCGAAGAGCCCTCACTGCTGCTCGATCATCCTACTTTTCCAACTTAATCGAGGAAAATAAGAATAATCCAAAATTTCTTTTTGATACTGTTGCAAAGCTAACTAAAAAGCAGCATTCCCAAGAGAGGATGGCTTTCACTTCAGCAGTAATAAATTCATGAACTTCTTTGAGAAAAAGATCATGACCATTAGAAAGCAAATTACGGACTCCTCTTTGAATCTGCGTATTCCTCCAGGGCTTAGCTGTCCTGGATCTGCACGCTCTGCAGGGCCTGGGATCGGGAGAGACACTTAAGTGTTTTAGTACTATATCTCTTGACACAATGATGAAAATAATCATGGCCTCTAAACCTTCAAGCTGCATACTGGATCCTATTCCTACTAAACTGCTGAAGGAGCTGCTTCCTGTGCTTGGCCCTCCTATGTTGAACATAATAAACAGCTCTCTATCCACCGGATGTGTACCAAACTCACTAAAAGTGGCAGTGATAAAGCCTCTCTTGAAAAGCCAAACCTTGACCCGGAAAATATAAAAAACTATCGGCCTATATCGAATCTTCCATTCCTCTCAAAAATTTTAGAAAAAGCTGTTGCGCAGCAACTCACTGCCTTTCTGAAGACAAACAATGTGTACGAAATGCTTCAGTCTGGTTTTTAGACCCCATCATAGCACTGAGACTGCACTTGTGAAGGTGGTAAATGACCTTTTAATGGCGTCAGACCGAGGCTCTGCATCTGTCCTCGTGCTACTAGACCTTAGTGCTGCCTTTGACACCATCGATCACCACATTCTTTTGGAGAGACTGGAAACCCAAATTGGTCTACACGGACAAGTTCTGGCCTGGTTTAGATCTTACCTGTCGGAAAGATATCAGTTTGTCTCTGTGAATGGTCTGTCCTCCGACAAATCAACTGTACATTTCGGTGTTCCTCAAGGTTCCGTTTTAGGACCACTATTGTTTTCACTATATATTTTACCTCTTGGGGATGTTATTCGGAAAACATAATGTTAACTTTCACTGCTATGCGGATGACACACAGCTGTACATTTCAATGAAACATGGTGAAGCCCCAAAATTGCCCTCGCTAAAGCCTGTGTTTCAGACATAAGGAAGTGGATGGCTGAAAACTTTTTTACTTTTAAACTCGGACAAAACAGAGATGCTTGTTCTAGGTCCCAAGAAACAAAGAGATCTTCTGTTAAATCTGACAATTCATCTTGATGGTTGTAAAGTCGTCTCAAATAAAACTGTGAAGGACCTAGGCGTTACTCTTGACCCCGATCTCTCTTTTGACGAACATATCAAGACTGTTTCAAGGACAGCTTTTTTCCATCTACGTAACATTGCAAAAATCAGAAATTTTCTGTCCAAAAATGATGCAGAAAAATTAATCCATGCATTTGTTACTTCTAGGTTAGACTACTGCAATGCTCTATTTTCCGGCTACCCGGATAAAGCACTAAATAAACTTTAGTTAGTGCTAAATACGGCTGCTAGAATCCTGACTAGAACCAAGAAATTTGATCATATTACTCCAGTGCTAGCTTCCCTACACTGGCTTCCTGTTAAGGCAAGGGCTGATTTCAAGGTTTTACTGTTAACCTATAAAGCGTTACATGGGCTTGCTCCTACCTATCTTTCCGAGTTGGTCCTGCCGTACATACCAATACGTACGCTACGGTCACAAGACGCAGGCCTCTAATTGTCCCTAGAATTTCTAAGCAAACAGCGGAGGCAGGGCTTTCTCCTATAGATCTCCATTTTTATGGAACAGTCTGCCTACCCATGTGAGAGACGCAGACTCGGTCTCAACCTTTAAGTCTTTACTGAAGACTTATCTCTTCAGTAGGTCATATGATTGAGTGTAGTCTGGCCCAGGAGTGTGAAGGTGAACGGAAAGGCTCTGGAGCAACGAACAGCCCTTGCTGTCTCTGCCGGGCCGGTTCCCCTCTCCACTGGGGTTCTCTGCCTCTAACCCTGTTGCAGGGGCTGAGTCACTGGCTTGCTGGTGCTCTTTCATGCCGTCCCTGGGAGGGGTGCGTCACTTGAGTGGGTTGAGTTACTGACGTGATCTTCCTGTCTGGGTTGGCGCCCCCCTTGGTTTGTGCTGTGGTGGAGACCTCTGTGGGCTATACTCGGCCTTGTCTCAGGATTGTAAGTTGGTGGTTGAGGATATCCCTCTAGTGGTGCGGGGGCTGTGCTTTGGCAGAGTGGGTGGGGGTTATATCCTTCCTGTTTGGCCCTGTCCGGGGTTTCTTCGGATGGGGCCACAGTGTCTCCGGACCGCTCCTGTCTCAGCCTCCAGTATTTATGCTGCAGTAGTTTATGTGTCGGGGGGCTGGGGTTAGTTGGTTATACCTGGAGTACTTCTCCTGTCTTATCCAGTGTCCTGTGTGAATTTAAGTATGCTCTCTCTAATTCTCTCGTTCTCTCTTTCTCTCTGAGAACCTGAGCCCTAGGACCATACGTCAGGACTACCGGGCATGATGACACCTTGCTGTCCCCAGTCCGCCTGGCCTTGCTGCTATTCCAGTTTCAACTGTTCTGCCTGCGGTTCCGAAACCCCTACCTGTCCCAGACCTGCTGTTTTCAACTCTTAATGATCGGCTATGAAAAGCCAACTGAGAGACCTGAGCACCTAGGACCATACGTCGGGACTACCGGCCGTGGTGACTCCTTGCTGTCCCCAGTCCGCCTGGCCTTGCTGCTATTCCAGTTTCAACTGTTCTGCCTGCGGTTATGGAACCCCTACCTGTCCCAGACCTGCTGTTTTCAACTCTTAATGATCGGCTATGAAAAGCCAACTGAGATTTATTCCTGATTATTATTTGACCATGCTTGTCACTTATGAACATTTTGAACATCTTGGCATGGTTCTGTTATAATCTTCACCCGGCACAGCCAGAAGAGGACTGGCCACCCCTCATAGCCTGGTTCCTCTCTAGGTTTCTTCCTAGGTTTTCGCCTTTCTAGGGAGTTTTCCTAGCCACCGTGCTTCTACACCTGCATTACTAGCTGTTTGGGGTTTTAGGCTGGGTTTCTGTACAGCACTTCGAGATATTAGCTGATGTAAGAAGGGCTATATAAAATAAAATTGATTGATTGATTGAACACTAACATCCAGATGCTTGTGTTTACATTTGCATGCAACATGGTATTATGTGACTGATAAATACAAAATGGAGGAGCAAATTGGCCTTTCTGTGAGGGCTATCTCGCTTTGTTTACAACCCATTTATACTCTCTCAAAACCCTGGCCTATTAACTCAGTGGGTTGGTCCCAAATGGCACCCTATTCCTTATATTTCATTACGTTTGAACAGGGCCCATAGGACGCATTAGCAGTAACTCAGGGATAGGTGTCACGTTCGTTGAAGGACGGGTCGGACCAAGGCGCAGCGTGAAATGCATACATGTTTATTATAACGATAAACACACGAACAAAAACAACAAAACAACGTGACGTGAAGTCCTCAGGCTGAACACAATACAAGCCTCCACACGGAACAAGATCCCACAACTAATGATAAGTAACAGGCTACTAAAGTATGATCCCCAATCAGAGACAACGAGCGACAGCTGCCTCTGATTGGGAATCACACCCGGCCAAACATAGAAACACAATACCTAGAATGAAAACCTAGAAATACTAACATAGATATCCACACCCTGACTCAACATACATGAGTCCCATAAGTCAGGGTGTGACAGAAGGTGGGTAGAGTGGGACTAAAAGGCCTCAAGTGGGAATCAGATATGTGAAAAATAGGTGGTTGGAAATCAGTCAACACATTTAATGAAGTCGGGGAGTCAGGGAGGGCTAGAGAGGGAGATGAGGACAGTTCAATTCACTGCCTCCTGGACACAGGTGTGAATCCCATCTCAGTGTAGCCGGGGCAGATCTGGCTCCTCCCAGCCCAGAGTCATTGGTGGAGGTGAGTAATGCCAACACACTGGGACTGAGGGCGGAGCTCATTATAGACACGAGGGTCTACATTAGCACAAAGCTGGGTGTTCAGTTCATCACGACACAGATTATCCCCTAAATAGACCTCTAATCAGCTCTGCACAGAGAGTGTATTACACTCTTATAAAATCACATACCATCACTATCTGGGAATTGTACATTTAAATGAGCAGAGAGGCTCTAAAATTATGAATCTCGATAAAATGTCACGAGTTACAAAGCCAGAACCCAGAAGCAGACCAGGACAAGGTAAGTTGAAACGAAGGTGAGTGTTTATTTACAAATTCAAGAGTGATGCTGAATAATCCAGGGAACAGAGCGGGCGGCGTTGATTAGTTGTTGGGGGTGCAGTGGTTGATCCGATCATGGCTTCGGCAGCCGCCGACCACCAGGCAGAGGTTGGATGAAGGTTCCGAACAGTGATGTTCATGGCTAACGATCCGGCAGGGAATGGATGTTAGGCCAGAGCCTAAGAAGGGTGATGATCAGGACCAGGTGTGCAGATTGCTGATGGGATGCAGGTGCGGAAATCAAGAGAGCTCCCCGGAGGCGTTCCAGAACCCCTCGGGAAACTGGAGATCCCGAGCAGAAAAAACTAGTCCACAGACAGGACCCGACTCAGACTGCCGGGATCGTTACAGTACCCCCCTCCGACGAAACGCCACCGGGCGGACTCCCGGAGCGCCAGGATGGAGGCGGTAGAAGTCACGGATGAGGTCAGCATCTAGGATCTGTCGCCGCGGAATCCAACTCCTCTCTTCAGGACCATACCCCTCCCAGTCCACGAGATACTGGAAACCCCGGCCCCGCCGTCTGGAATCCATGATGCGTCGCACCGTGTAGGCAGGACCACCTCCGATCATCCGGAGGAGGAGGAGGAGGAGGCGGAGGAGGCAACAGAGGACTGAGGAAAACAGGCTTGAGGCAGGAGACATGAAAGGTGGGATGGACTCTGAGCGTCCTCGGGAGTTTGAGTCGAACTGCCACCGGATTGATCACCTTCTCCACCACAAACGGACCAATGAACTTCGGTAACAACTTCCTAGACTCAGTCCGTAAAGGAAGATCCCCGTGTGGCCAACCAGACCCTATCTCCGATGGTGTAGGTGGGAGCGGGGATCCGGCGACGATTCGCCTGGAGCTGATACCGGTCTGAAACTCTAAGGAGTGCCTTTCTGGCCCGATGCCAGGTCCGGTGGCAACGAAATATGGGCCTGAACAGAAGGCACTGAGAGCTCCTTCTCCTGAGAAGGGAACAAAGGGAGGTTGGTAGCCATACAGGCACTGGAAGGGGAGACATCCCAGTGGCAGATGTAGGGGAGAGTATTGTGGGCATACTCAACCCAAGGCAACTGAGAGACCCAGGAGGTGGGGTTGGAAGAGGCCAGGCAGCGTAGCGTGGATTCCATCTTCTGGTTGGCTCTCTCCGCCTGACCATTAGATTGGGGGTGAAAACCAGATGTGAGACTGACTGTAGCTCCAATGGCCAAACAGAAGGACTTCCAGACAGCAGAGGTAAACTGAGGGCCACGGTCGGAAACGAGATCACTGGGCAACCCGTGGACCCTGAAAACCTCCCTAACCAGGATCTCGGACGTCTCCGAGGCAGAGGGAAGCGGCAATTGGCACAAAGTGGGCGAACTTGCTGAATCTGTCCACGATAGTCAGAACGACCGTGTTCCCCTCAGAAGCGGGCAACCCAGTGACAAAGTCCAGGGCCGAGATGCGACCATGGTCGCCGGGGAATAGGAAGGGGGTGAAGTAGTCCAGAGCTGGGCCGATTGGTACCCTTATTCTGCGCACACACTGGACAGGCAGCAACATAACCCCGAGTATCTCGGCCATGGCAGGCCACCAAAAACGTCTGCGAAGAAACGCCATCGTCCGAGCCACGCCAGGGTGACAAGCCATCTTGCTGGCGTGGGACCATTTGAGGACCGCGAGGACGAACCGACTCAGGCACAAACAACCGACCGGGTGGACCGTTACGGGACCGGGCTGCGTCCGAAGAGCCGCCATCACCTCCTCCTCAATCTTCCACCTAACAGCTCCCACGACGCAGTTCCGGGGAGAATTGTCTCGGTCTTGGACCCACCCTCCTCCGTCTTGGAGAACATCCGAGACAAGGCGTCCCGCCTTGCCGTTCTTAGATCCAGGTCGGAACGTCAGGGAAAAATTGAATCGTCCGAAAAACAACGACCACCTTGCCTGGACGGGAGTTGAGACGTCTAGCCGATTGCACGTAAGCAAGATTCTTGTGGTCAGTCCAGACAATAAACGGTTGCTGCCGCCTCCAACCAGTGGCGCCACTCCTCCAAGGCAAAGTTTCACCGCGAGAAGCTCCCGGTTACCCACATCGTAATTCCTCTCCGCAGGCGAAAGGCGACGAGAGTAGTAGGCGCAGGGATGGAGTTTACTGTCCGTGGAGCATCGCTGCGACAGGATGGCGCCAACTTCCACATCAGACGCGTCCACTTCAACGACGAACTGACGGGCCGTGTCGGTTGAGAGAGAATCGGTGCGTTGGTGAATCGCCTCTTCAAATCCAGAAACGCTCGATCCGCCTCCGGATTCCACTTGAAGCTCCTGATACTGGAAGTCAAGGCAGTTAACGGAGCGGCCACACGGCTGTAATCCCGGATGAATCTGCGGTAGAAATTCGCAAACCCCAAAAATCTCTGGAGCTGCAATCTCGTACCGGGCTGGGCCCATTCCAGAACCGCTCTAACCTTCTCCTGGTCCATCCTAATCTCTCCCCTGGAGATGATGTACCCGAGAAAGGATGTCGTGTGGGCGTGAAACTCGCACTTCTCGGCCTTCACGAACAGGCGATTCTCCAACAATCGCTGCAGAACCTGCCGGACATGCTGGACGTGGTCGGAAGGTTCCTTCGAGAAGATCAGAATGTCATCCAGGTAAACAAACACAAAGAGACCGATCATATCTCTCAGGACGTCGTTCACCATACTCTGGAATACCGCTGGAGCATTGGTCAGTCCAAACGGCATCACCTGATACTCGAAGTGACCCATCGGTGTATTGAAACCCGTCAACCACTCGTCTCCCTCTCTGATCCGGACCATGTGATACGCATTGCGTAGGTCTAGCTTGGTGAACACCGTAGCACCCTGTAAGGAGTCGAAGGCAGAACTCATCAAGGGCAGGGGATACTTGTTCTTGACCGTGATGTCATTCAACCCCGATAATCAATACACGGTCGAAGAGAGCCATCCTTCTTACCCACAAAGAAGAATCCTGCCCCCAGGGGTGATGACGAGGGACGAACGAGACCAGCAGCTAGGGACTCCTTGATGTAGGTCTCCAAAGCCTCACGTTCAGGGCGGGAGATACTGTATAACCTTCCCTTGGGGTAGACAGCTCCAGGGAACAGGTTGATGGCACAATCATATGGTCGGGTGGGGAGGGAGTGACAGAGCCTTCTGCTTACTGAACACTTCCCCCAAATCGTGATATGTCTCGGGGAACCAGGGACAAATCTGGGGGTTTAGCCTCAATCACCTGACTGGGAACCGAATGGGGACAGGCAGTCTTGAGACAGTTAGCATGACAATCAAGGCTCCAACTCGTTACCTTGCCCGTCACCCAATCGAACGTGGGATTGTGTTCCTTCAGCCAGGGGTATCCAAGGACCAGAGGAACATGGGAAGACGGCAGAATGAAGAATGAAATCATCTCCGAACGATTCCCCGACAACAGCATCTTAACCGGTTCAGTCCTCATCGTGATACGTGCCAGACTACTGCCGTTCAGAGTGGTCGCTTCAATGGCTTCCCGGCAATTGCTCCTTGGAAAGCCCCAGCTGTTCCACCAACTCGGCATCAAGAAAGCTTCCATCGGCACCTGAATCGAGTAAAAGCGTTAATCGCTAAGCTCTGATTCCTGTTCACAAGGGGTAGCCGGGAAACGGGGTCTGACAGAGGTACTGAGAGGTTGAAACTGGCTCGCTAAAAGTCCTCCCAACTTTAGCGAGCCGGGCAGTTTGACGACCGCCGGGAACAAGTGGAGATGTAATGTCCCGAGCTACCACAGTAGAGGCAGCAGTTGGTCTTACGTCTATGTTGACGCTCCTCCTTGGTTAACCCGTGCCGCCCCACTTGCATGGGTTCAGAATCGGGAGAGGACCTCTCCACTAATCCTTTGTGGTGGAGAATGATCGACGTGTTCTGGTCCACCACCCGACCCGACTGGGAACTGAGAAGCTGATCGACTGGACGGACCCCATTGCTTCTCCCTCCTTCGCTCTCGGACTCGATTATCCACCCGAATAGACAAGGCTACCAAGCTGTCCAGGTCACTAGGCTCGGATAGGAGATCAGCTCATCCTTGAGCTGCTCCGACAGACCCTGGTAAAAGGCCGCTTGCAGAGACTCCTCATTCCACCCACTCTCCACAGCCAACGTCTTGAACTCGATCACGAAGTCGGCCCACGCTAAGCAGTTCCTTGGTGGAGCGAAACAGGGCGCCTAGCTGCGTCCCTCCCTCGGACGGAATGGTCGAAGAGCTTCCTCATCTCGGCCGTGAACCCCTGGTATGAAGCCATGCAGGGGTCTTGTCGTTCCCAAACGGCTGAAGCCCACTCCAGCGCTCGACCACGCAGCAACTCAATCACAAAGGCTATCCTAGCCTTGTCTGTGGCATAAGAGTAGGGCTGTAGATCGAACACTAACCCACACTGCATAAGGAAAGAACGGCATCTTCCCAGCTCCCCCTCATATTTATCCGGCGTCGGAACCTTGGGCTCACGGAAGGACACCGCTTCAGACGCGGCAGGCGAGATGGGTGAAACCGGTAGTGGATCCTCCACCGGAAACTTGCGCTGGTTCTGGACCTCCGTCAGACCGGTAGAAAGGTTCCGAACTGCCAACGCGATCTCCTGTAGCTCCGTGCTATGATGGCCCAACATCTTCTCCTGATGGGTAATGGCATGGCGAACAGAGTCCAGGTCCGCTGGGTTCATTACTGGCCGGATCGTTCTGTCACGAAGTTACAAAGCCAGAACCCAGAAGCAGACCAGGACAAGGTAAGTTGAAACCGAAGGTGAGTGTTTATTTACAAATTCAAGAGTGATGCTGAATAATCCAGGGAACAGAGCGAGGCGGGCGTTGATTAGTTGTTGGGGGTGCAGTGGTTGATCCGATCATGGCTCGGCAGACGCCGACCACCAGGCAGAGGTTGGATGAAGGTTCCGGAACAGTGATGTTCATGGCTAACGATCCGGCAGGGAATGGATGTTAGGCCAGAGCCTAAGAAGGGTGATGATCAGACCAGGTGTGCAGATTGCTGATGGGATGCAGGTGCGGAAATCAAGAGAGCTCCCCGAGCGTTCCAGAACCCTCGGGAAACTGGAGATCCCGAGCAGAAAAACTAGTCCACAGACAGGACCCGACTCAGACTGCCGGGATCGTTACATAAAAGGAGTAAAAAGCCCATCTGTCATGGAGTCATTGTGACAGGATGAAAACCAGAAGTACCCTATCTGTCATGGAGTCATTGTGACAGGATGAAAACCAGAAGTACCCTATCTGTCATGGAGTCATTGTGACAGGATGAAAACCAGAAGTACCCTATCTGTCATGGGAGTCATTGTGACAGGATGAAAACCAGAAGTACCCTATCTGTCATGGAGTCATTGTGACAGGATGAAAACCAGAAGTACCCTATCTGTCATGGAGTCATTGTGACAGGATGAGAACCAGAAGTACCCTATCTGTCATGGAGTCATTGTGACAGGATGAAAACCAGAAGTACCCTATCTGTCATGGAGTCATTGTGACAGGATGAAAACCAGAAGTACCCTATCTGTCATGGGAGTCATTGTGACAGGATGAGAACCAGAAGTACCCTATCTGTCATGGAGTCATTGTGACAGGATGAGAACCAGAAGTACCCTATCTGTCATGGGAGTCATTGTGACAGGATGAGAACCAGAAGTACCCTATCTGTCATGGAGTCATTGTGACAGGATGAAAACCAGAGTACCCTATCTGTCATGTGGAGTCATTGTGACAGGATGAAAACCAGAAGTACCCTATCTGTCATGGAGTCATTGTGACAGGATGAAAACCAGAAGTACCCTATCTGTCATGGGAGTCATTGCGACAGGATGAAAACCAGAAGTACCCTATCTGTCCTGGAGTCATTGTGACAGGATGAAAACCAGAAGTACCCTATCTGTCATGGAGTCATTGTAGACAGGATGAAAACCAGAAGTACCCTATCTGTCATGGAGTCATTGTGACAGGATGAAAACCAGAAGTACCCTATCTGTAATGGAGTCATTGTGACAGGATGAAAACCAGAAGTACCCTATCTGTAATGGAGTCATTGTGACAGGATGAAAACCAGAAGTACCTTATCTGTCATGGAGTCATTGTGACAGGATGAAAACCAGAAGTACCCTATCTGTCATGGAGTCATTGTGACAGGATGAAAACCAGAAGTACCCTATCTGTCATGGAGTCATTGTGACAGGATGAAAACCAGAAGTACCCTATCTGTCATGGAGTCATTGTGACAGGATGAGAACCAGAAGTACCCTATCTGTCATGGAGTCATTGTGACAGGATGAGAACCAGAAGTACCCTATCTGTCATGGAGTCATTGTGACAGGATGAGAACCAGAAGTACCCTATCTGTCATGGAGTCATTGTGACAGGATGAAAACCAGAAGTACCCTATCTGTCATGGAGTCATTGTGACAGGATGAAAACCAGAAGTACCCTATCTGTCATGGAGTCATTGTGACAGGATGAAAACCAGAAGTACCCTATCTGTCATGGAGTCATTGTGACAGGATGAAAACCAGAAGTACCCTATCTGTCGTGGAGTCATTGTGACAGGATGAAAACCAGAAGTACCCTATCTGTCATGGAGTCATTGTGACAGGATGAAAACCAGAAGTACCCTATCTGTCATGGAGTCATTGTGACAGGATGAAAACCAGAAGTACCCTATCTGTAATGGAGTCATTGTGACAGGATGAAAACCAGAAGTACCCTATCTGTAATGGAGTCATTGTGACAGGATGAAAACCAGAAGTACCCTATCTGTCATGGAGTCATTGTGACAGGATGAAAACCAGAAGTACCCTATCTGTCATGGAGTCATTGTGACAGGATGAAAACCAGAAGTACCCTATCTGTAATGGAGTCATTGTGACAGGATGAAAACCAGAAGTACCCTATCTGTCATGGAGTCATTGTGACAGGATGAGAACCAGAAGTACCCTATCGAATGACTTTCAAACAAATTCTCAGATGGCAAAGCTGGTTTAATTGACATTATTACAACCAGTTTACAAACAGAACCCGTTGGATTGGGAAGTACCCTATCAATAATCTCTCTTGGGCGTAACATGGGATAGTATCGTAGCGTCTGTCAACAAATTGTGGGATGCGACGACTAACAAGGAACTTTGTTCCGATGCTCTGTTTTTTCGTAAATGATCATTTGGAGAAATCACGATTTCACAGGTGACCGCATCTTTCGAATTTCGTAAGGGGAAGGGACATTTCTCCCATAGACTTGCCCGAATCTGGATGCGAGTTTTCGTTAAGGGGGGGTGGTGACTTCGCTAGTCTCGATAGTATATTTTCTAGTTTCTCTTTTCTAGTTCTGGATGTCCGAGATTCCCCTATCAATGACTTTCAAACACATCAGAATTTTGTGTGGCATTGACTGACCGTGGAGTTCTTGGACTGGTACCATTCGGGGATTGGCACATGGTGGTTGAGCATCTTTCTGGGGATCAATTTCTTTGTTTCAGCCTCCCACAGGATGGAGTTGAGGTCAGGGAAGTTATGGTGGATGTCTACTCCGTCCTGACTCCACCGACCCAGGGACCAGCCACTCAGCTCTGAACCCTGAGGGACAACAGGAGAGTGACACATGTTGACACGTGAAAGCAGGTAAATAAGACATGGTTTTAAATGAATCATTCAGTGGAGGCTCCTCAGAGGAGGAAGGGGAGGACCATCCTCCTCAGTCAATTTCATTTTTTAAATTATAATGAAATATTAAAAAAGTGGTCCTTTTTAAATAAAACTATACTAAATATAGTCACATCACCAAATACTTAATTAAACCACACTGTTTTCCAATGGTCTTGAGTAGCCTCAACAGCACTCTGTAGGGTAGCACCATGGTGTAGCCGGAGGACAGCTAGCTTCTGTCCTCCTCTGGGTATATTGACTTCAACACAAAACCTAGGAGGCTCGTGGTTCTCACACCCTTCCATAGACTTACACAGTAATTATGACAACTTCCGGAGGACGCTCGCCAACCTATCAGAGCTCCTGTGGCATGAACTGACATGTTGTCCACCCAATCAAAGGATCAGAGAATGAATATAGTACTGAAAGCATAAGCTACAGCTAGAGTGGATTGCAAAAGTATTCACCCCCCTTGGCATTTTTCCAATTTTGTTGCCTTACAACCTGGAATTAAAATGGATTTTTGGGGGTTTGTATCATTTGATTTACACAACATGCCTACCACTTTCAAGATGCAAAATATTTTTTATTGTGAAACAAACAAGAAATAAGACAAAAAAACGGAAAACTTGAGCGTGCATAACTATTGACCGCCCCAAAGTCAATACTTTGTAGAGCCACCTTTTGCAGCAGTTACAACTAAAAGTATCTTGGGGTACGCCCATTCTTCAAGGCAAAACTGCTCCAGCTCCTTCAAGTCGGATGGGCTCCGCTGGTGTACAGCAATCTTTAAGTCATACCACAGAATCTCAATTGGATTGAGGTCTGAGCTTTGACTAGGCTATTACCAGACATTTAAATGTTTCCCCTTAAACCACTCGAGTGTTGCTTTAGCAGTATGCTTAGGGTCATTGTCCTGCTGGAAGGTGAACCTCCATCCCAGTCTCAAATCTCTGGAAGACTGAAACAGGTTTTTCCTCGAGAATTTCCCTGTATTTAGCGCCATCCATCATTCCTTAAATTCTGACCAGTTTCCCAGTCCCTGCAGATTAAAAACATCCCACAGCATGATGCTGCCACCACCATGCTTCACTGTGGGGATGGTGTTCTCGGGGTGATGAGAGGTGTTGGGTTTGCGCCAGACATAGCATTTTCCTTGATGGTCAAAAAACTCAATTTTAGTCTCATCTAACCAGAGTACCTTTTTCCATATGTTTAGGGAGTCTCCCACATGCCTTTTGGCAAACACCAAATGTGTTTGCTTATTTTTTTCTTTAAGCAATGGCTTTTTTCTGGCCACTCTTCCGTAAAGCCCAGCTCTGTGGAGTGTACGGCTTAAAGTGGTCCTATGGACAGATACTCCAATCTCCGCTGTGGAGCTTTGCAGCTCCTTCAGGGTTATTTGTACATTTACATTTTAGTCATTTAGCAGACACTCTTATCCAGAGCGACTTAGTGAGTGCATAATTATTTATTTTTTCATACTGGCCCCCCGTGGGAATTGAACCCACAAGCCTGGCGTTGCAAGTGCCATGCTCTACCAACTGAGCTACACAGGGTTATCTTTGGTCTCTTTGTTGCCTCTCTGATTAAAGCCCTCCTTGCCTGGTCAGTGAGTTTTGGTGGGCGGCCCTCTCTTGGCAGGTTTGTTGTGGTGCCATATTCTTTCCATTTTTTTTATAATGGATTTAATGCAGCTCCGTGGGATGTTCAAAGTTTCAGATATTTTTTTATAACCCAACCCTGATCTGTACTTCTCCATACTTTGTCCCTGACCTGTTTGGAGAGCTCCTTGGTCTTCATGGTGCCGCTTGCTTGGTGGTGCCCCTTGCTTAGTGGTGTTTCAGACTCTGGGGCCTTTCAGAACAGGTGTATATATACTGAGATCATGTGGCACTTAGATTGCACACAGGTGGACTTTATTTAACTAACTATGTGACTTCTGAAGGTAATTGGTTGCACCAAATCTTATTTAGGGGCTTCATAGCAAAGGGGGTGACTACATATGCACACACCACTTTTCTGTTATTTATTCTTTAGAATGTTTTGAAACAAGTTTTTATTTTATTTGTTTTAATTCACCAATTTGGACTATTTTGTGTATGTCCATTACATTAAATCCAAATAAAAATCCATTTAAATTACAGGTTGTAATGCAACAAAATAGGAAAAACGCCAAGGGGGATGAATACTTTTGCAAGGCACTGTAGCTAGCACTGCGGTGCATAAAATATGATGAGTAGTTTACTCAAAGAGAGAGAAAGACAATAGTTGAAAAGTTTTGAACATATTAATTTCTTCAAAAATGAAGGAGAAGCAAGAGAGAGAGAGAGAGAGAGAGCTAGCTATATTTAGTTGTAATTGTTTTACTTTCACTTACTTAGCTAGTAAATGCAGCTAACTAGTTTAGCCTACTCAAACACCCGGCTCAAACAGAGAGGGAACTGCTAGCTGGAACTGTAAGCTTTTGGTTTTATAATTTTATTGCCACCGGGGGCCCCCCGGTGTAACTGCTAAACTGCTTGCCGACTGTACACTGTACTGCATGATTGTAGCGGGTTTACTAACGCGTTAGTTCTAGTAGCTATGTTGACTGATGTTAGCTAATATGGTGACAACGATGTAGGCTGTGTGTAGCGGTTATGATATGAAGGTTTGGCTTGGAAAGGTTTTTTCGCCTGGTCACAGACAGCTGATGTGTTGTGCATTGAAGTCCACAAGCGAAGGGAAAAGGTGAGAGGAGGAGAGAACACATAGATGCTAGAAGGAATTATACAATGATCAAAAGGGATCATGATGTTTGTATGAGGCTGTATGAAAGTGAACTGTGTTTGCGTGTGACCAGGGGTGTATTCATTCCGCCAATTCTGTTGAAAAACCTTTCTTACATGGAAGCAAACGGAACCAAACGGGGATAAACATACCTGAATTTGTCCAATAGAAACTCTCGTTTGCAACTGTTGGACTAAGTTGAGGTATACCAAACCTTTTTGATGTACTCAGAGGAACGTTATTAGCATGTTTTAACTCCTATAAAAATGGTAGATTATCAGATACTCAACAAGAAGGTCTGGTTTCATTACTGAAAAAGGTCTGGTTTCATTACTGAAAATATAAAGATCCAGTCCATTTAAACAATTGGAGGCCTCTTACACTTCAGTGTTGTGATGCAAAAATTCTAGCAAAATGTATAGCGCATAGAATTAAAAAGGTGTTGTCGGATATTATTCATCCTAATCAGACATGTTTTTTATGGACGATACATTTTGCTCTGCCCCAAATTACAATAAACTAATTGCAGCATTATTGCAAAAATTGAAGAGGCAAGTGGAAAGGGGAAAAAGTAAGGAACTTGTCTGTCGGCCCTGCATTAAAGACCAAAATTGGTTAAAGAAAATTGTGATAAATAAAAAAGTATATCAGTTTCATTTATGGACCAAAAAATGGACAGCTGTGCCATATAGATTGCAAAATAGTTGGGAAGAGATTTTCTATGTACCGATTCCATGGCACATGGTTTATGAACTGATACACAAAAAGACGCCGGATTCAAAACTTAAAATTATTATACAAAATTCTTGCAACCAATAGAATGTTATATATATATATATGGGGGATACAACCATCCCAGCTCTGCAGATTTTGCTGCGAAGAGACAGAATCATTAGATCATTTGTTTTGGTACTGTCCATATGTAGCTTGTTTTTGGTCGCAGGTTCAGGAATGGCTGAAGAATTGCAACATTTACCTGGAGCTAACCCTGCAGATAGCACTACTGGGTGATCTGAAAAGTCATAGTCAATCAATCAATAATATAATAATACTCTTAGCAAAACATTTTATCTTCAATTTACAATCTGTAGAAAATATGAGAATAGGTTCAGAACCTTTGTGAAACATCACAGTACAGATAAAAATATATGGCAAATAGAAATCAAAACGGGATGGTCTTCAGAGATAGATGGGAGGGGTTGAGGGTAGCTGAAGTATGGGATTAAAAACAAACAAAAGATAACTATTGTAAAATACATTCTGTCCGTAAAATGTATATAGTATGTATAAACAGGAAGTAGAAGCCTAAATGTTATTGTCCATTAGTTTACTCCAATTAGGGGAGGGGTGGTAGGGTTAGGGGGAAATAATAAAGGAAAATATATTTTTAAAATATATGTATATATATATATATATTTACAGAAAATATATGGGGGATTGGAAATGATGCAGACAATTACATTGTTGGAAGCTACAATCTATCTGCAATATTAAAGCTGATCTACCCCCTAAAGTTAGAAAAAAAAAAAAAACTGTGATGGACTAATGATTACACCCTAGATCAGCTAGATGCAGGCAAGAGTGTGCGGTGTTGAATGTGTCACTGTCTGTCATCTTGATTACTCAAATTTATCTTGACCTGTGCACATATGTTTTAAACTTTCATTCATAGGCTAGGTTGTAACAACCTCATGATGGGGTACAGGGAACATTAGAGTATCATGTAGTAGCCTAAACCTATCGCTGTTACATTGAGCTGGGTGAATGGAATATGAATGACAGTCATCCATTATGCTGTAATAGAAATAAGGCTATGCTGATAAAAAACAATTATCATCCTCCTTCAGCTTCAACGGCACCAACCGCCACTGGAATCACTGTAGTGGATGCTTTGGACTTCTGACTTTGAAGAGGAGAATCTTTCATCTGACAATCATATGGCTGATAAGCAAAAGACTCCCAACATGCGTCTCAGAAGAGTCAGTTGTATCAGTCATATGGTTCAGTACAGCCTTGATGATGGAGTCAATATTTGCAAAATCAGCTGTAGCGTTTGTGTCTTTCGGACACTCACACACCTACCACTTCAAAGGCTTTGTCGTACCCGTCGGGGTTGACGGAGGGGAGCAGGTGTATCCTGGTCTCGTGCACCAGGTGACGTATCCGTGGGTTACCCGACAGGTACTCCTGACACATGAACTGTATCAGCAGCAGGAGCAGCTCTCGGCCCAGCACCTCGTTACCATGGGAACCGGCCGTGTAGCGAAACTCTGGTTCACCTGGGAGAGGAGGGAGGGAGGAAGAGAGGGAGAGAGAGAGACAGACAGACAGACAGACAGACAGAGAGAGAGAGAGAGAGAGAGAGAGAGAGAGAGAGAGAGAGAGAGAGAGAGAGAGAGAGAGAGAGAGAGAGAGAGAGAGAGAGAGAGAGAGAGAGAGAGAGAGAGAGAGAGAGAGAGAGAGAGAGAGAGAGAGAGAGAAAGGTAAGATTTGCAAACTAAACAAAATGTGAAAAGGCGTACGATGAAAAGATGAAACATGTTATGTGATAATAAAACAATGTTCACCTAACCACTTGAACCCAGAGAACTTTACTTCTAGGAATGAATCAAGTGTAAAGATCCGATCTGAACCCTTTCTGTGGTCTTACCTCGTTCATGCTCTCCGGGGTTGTCTGAGATCTCGATGGCGTAGAGTTTCTGTCCGCTGTGGCTCCTGCCGATGTTGTAGATCCTTGTGATGTTGGGGCACATCTCATTAACCACCTTCATCAGCTGTAGAGCCAGTAGAGAACATCTCATTAACCACCTTCATCAGCTGTAGAGCCAGTAGAGATCTCATTAACCACTGTAGTGTATTAAGATTATGACTTTGTTAATGGTTTTAAGTGGAACCTGAGAGGATGTTTATTTAGTGTCAGAGGGAATGGTTTTAGTGTGACACCCCACATAGGACAGAGAAGTCTGTGTGTTGTAGACAGGGGATTGGACAGTAAAGGGAGCCACCCATATTTTGGGGAAGATTATATATACTGGGTTTAAACGAAGAAGAGGTTAGAGCAGACATTACAAATTGGGAACTACTGCTCTCCGGGTGATCTGGACACCTGTACACTTATGCTGAAATCTTGTGATATGAATAAAACTTATGATCAAGGTTCAGTATGAGCGGACTCCTTTGTTTGACAGCAATAACTAGCAACATTGACTCGACACTACAAAATGGCGCCCGAACAGGGACCGGTCTGCGTCTCCTTTGTTCCATTCATGCGCCAAGCTGACTCTCGTTCCGAAGTCATGGCCAGATAAGGGTGAGTTTTTCTCACCACTTTGGGCATTTGTTAGTTTGGAGGCTATTTGAGTGTGCGCTGGAGAGATGTACCGTTGGGGACCGATGTGTGCTTTGTGTTGCTTTATTGCTGAGAACTGGGGGTCTGGCCTAACCATTATAAATTTGTTTGCACTGGTAGACAGCGCAAAAGGGGGGAGAGTACCTATAGAGTGTCTATAGAGATAGGAATTCAGGAACAATCGATGGAAGTGAATAAGGCAGAGATACGTATACAAATTAGGGCATTGCGAATCTGGAAAAGACCTGATAGACAGGCGACCTCCATGGTGGGCCACAAATCCTATAACGCGTTAGTTGTGTTTTAGGTGAGTCTGGGACTCGAGACGGTGGAATATACATTCTATTGCAAGTTACCGCTCAGCTGGTGTTTGACGAAGCATTTGTTTGACGTGACCGCTCATAGAATATCCATTGAACTCGCGGCAGCATAAAGTTAGGGACAAAGGAAAAAATAATTTAAGGCGCAATGTAGGTTACATGCTACATGTTAAATGCCACATGTTACATACATGCTAATGCTAAATGCTAATGCTAAATGCTAATTGGCTACATGCTGCATGCTAACATGTGACCTTAGAGGGCCATTGCGATGGAATAAAGCCTCTTAAATTATGTTTGTGTGTGTAGAATTTAGGTTCTATGCTTTGTGAGCTCTGTTAAATGTTGTTTGGCTATGAGGGGAAAATGGAGTTACAGCGGGACTGTTAACTTTCTGTTTGGGTTGGGGAGAGAGCTGAGAGGGCTCCCTTCCACGGTGAAATCGTATTGATGAATGTACTGCGCATGCGTGTGATTTTACGACACTAGAGTGACGTAGGGAGAATATGCCTCTGTTACACTGTGCAAGGGGGGAGACACAGACGGAGGAACAAAGAATTAGACATTTAGAGTCTAATGGTGTATTCTGGTTGTTACATCGGCTGTTTGATGATGAAACTGTTTTTTGAGACCTATTGAATTGATAAATGAGAGAGAGATGTTGACGGATTAAAAATAAAAATAATTAAGTAAAGAAATAAAATAAAAATGTTATTGAGCTATTTATGCGATTCCTGAGTTAATTCTTAGAGCGAATGTGACTGGAGGAATATTGAATGGTTGAAGTAGCTCAGTGACTGCATAAACTAATAAATTCTTGTCTGTTTCTTTTGTTATTCTGTCATATGAGAGACGAGAAGGAGGAGAGAGAGATACAGGAAGTGCTGACGTGTACATCACGTGACAAGGTGTGACGCGACAGAGGATCGAGTCAAATATCAGGCTAGTACTGTTTTGTTTACAAAAAAACCTTCCCCTACAGGATATTTGATGTTATGACAATTTGGCAAAGACTTGGCAGAAGATTGATCAATTGATTAAAATAAAAATTGCGTATTGGAGTTTTTGTGCATGAGTTGGTTTAATTAGAGTTGTGTTGGAAATCGAGTACTGACATTATTCTGTAAAATTGGGTGCTTATTAAATAATGGGGTTTGTGAGTACTGTAGTGTTGCTGGATTATAGTTATTATACATACTTTTCCTGATTGAAGGTGGTAAGATAGCCACTAATTGATAAATTAGAAAAAGGGGAAATAGAAATAAAACATTATTTTTGATTATTCATAAATGTATTGATTAATTGTTTAATTGGGGGGAATTAAATTAATTTTTTGAATATTCATATTTTTATTGATTAATTTTTATTATTTAGGGGAGAAAAAAAATGTAATTTTTTTTTTTGGGGGGGTTTATATTAAAAATTAAAGGGAGGAAGCCATAGGCTATATAGTCTAAAATAAAATAATTCACAATAAAGGAATATAAAATAGTTGTTACAATGGGGAAAAAGGACATCAAGGCTATGAAGGTAATTACACCTGTTGATATAGTACAAAATAGCAATACCATTAACTAAAGTATTGCAAGGTTATCCGGCAAATGGAACAAAAGTTGGCCTGACATTGAACAACCATGGCCAGTGGAAGGGACTCTTAACCCTGACGTCATCAACATAATGAAAGTGCTTCTGTCAATTCATAAAGCAGATCAAAAGAAGGGAAAAAAGGGAACAACGTAAAGAAAAGAGACAAAGAGAGCTGGGTGTTCTTAAGTTGCCCTTCATTCTCAAACAAAAACTGATAAAAGATTCCAGCGATAAGATAAACAAAGGTATAGAGAAAATGCTAAAGGAAGAGAAGGCGACAGAAAAACTAATGGCAGAAGTCAGTATACCTTTCTCACATACGGATTTAGCAAAAAGACCCCCACCTTATGAGGAAGAAGTAGAGCGTAAGGACGTTTATCCTCAGCTTCCGGTGATCGTTCAGGAGGGTGATTATTGCATCAGAGATGAAGATGAACGAATAATAGAGAGAGGACAAGCAGAAACTACCATAAAAATGAATCCAAAACTCCAGAAGTAAGAAAAAACCGAGATGTCTGGAAACTAAGAGAAGAATGAGGTTCGGAAAGATGAAGATAAAGATGAAGACTTGGAGATTAAAGGTGCTTTATGTTCAAGATGATTTTATTCAACAATGATTAGCACAGAAGAAATAGAAAGAGATATAGACCGATGCGTATCATGCCTGGATAAAGCGAATGGTTTGAAGAAGTAACACAACTGGAGGAACAACTCAAGAAGCTGAAGATACAGAAGAGAAGAAGAAACTGCTGAGAAAAGGATCCCAAGAATTGGAGGAGAAGAATACATTGAGGCCAAGGAAAGAGAGAAAAGTAAGAAGATGATGGAAGATGATATTTTGAGGACAGAACTTAGAATATAACCTTTTGAAGAATACTGATATGTCAACAACCAGAAAGAACAGGACCAAGAAACTCTCAGAAAACTCAATCAAATACAACTGGTGGAGAATAAGAAGGAGAAGAGAAGCTTTGGTTATGAAGAATCAGAGTGAACCAAATCAACAATCACTGCTATAGCTTCAACTGAACAAGGTCAATCGCAATTGTACAAGCCACCAAGGGCGGTACCAGTTGTTTCATATCCACAGCCAGTTTCTGGACAGACACAGAATTGGAGAGGAAGAGGACGAGAAGGCTTAGAAGGAGGAGGAAGGTTTCAGCCACACTTCCAGCAACTTTCAGAAGAGTGTTATAATTGTGGACAGGTTGGTCACTTTACCTGTGAGTGCAATGCGCCAGGAGGAAACAACAGAGGAAATGTCTGAGGAAGATAAAGGAGCAAGTGAAGATCACCTGTCCTCCAGGTGAACCCTTAAAGGAGCAAGGATTCTAGAGTGCCTAGAAGATCCGAAAGGGGGTGTCAGATGATAGCACCGATTAGGAAGAAAATATCCAACAATTGAAGTGAAAACAAAGGACGAGGAGAGGCGAATAGTGGAAAAGCTTTTATCTGTGTTGAGCCTAAAGAGGTTAAACATCTCACTATGTAAAATTAACTAATTAGGATTTGAGGGAGTAAAACCGTTGATTACTCTTAAGGAACCAATTGAGCTCGGCTATAAAAATCAAAGAGAAATTAAAATACACATACTGGTATTAGAACATATACCTATTGCATTGTTGGGAAGAGATGCATGGTGTAAATTGAACTGTACAATAAGATGTACACTAGACGGCTGTCTGGTAGAAGATTTTAAAAGAGTAGGGTTTTTGGGAATCATATTAGACTGCCTATTAGACAATCTGTCTGAAAAATAAAGTTAAAAGGGGTGACTGTTATTCTTGGTTACATTCCTACACCAATAAATTTCAAACTAGGCTAAAAGATGTTCGATCGTTTGCCAAGTCTGTGTGTAAAGAAGTCAGAAGCAGGTTGGGACTTCCCGATCACATATTCTAAAATTTGGTGGGAAGGGATTTTGTGAATAAATCAGTGGAAGAAGTTTTTAAAAGTTAGGAGAAAAGTTAGATTAAAAAAGTTAGGAAAACTAGGGTTGAAGGAACTCTAGGACAGTAAGCTAAGTTTCAATGTTAGTAGGAAGAGAGAGTGAATGTAGTGACACTAGTGGTGATAGATGGAAATACAAGTAAGGAGTTAAAAGTCTTAGGGAGAATGGATGAAGTAACAACAAGGACATCAACACTTCAGTCTATTATAACAACAGTGAGAAGCAATTTAACTCTTTCAACATTGATAGTTATTAAAGCCATAAATATATCGCATTTGATTACAAGGGAGCAGATAGCTCTAGCACCAATTTTAGAGGAATTTCATAGTCTGGGAAGCCTATCATTGGAGGATAAGTCTAAGAGAGAAATGGGATTTTTCCATGGTATGGTGTAAAATTTGGGAAGATCATATTGATAATATTACCTATACTTTGATTCCAGATAGTTCAGATAATATCACTAGTGTTATAGATGCATTGAAGAATATAAGGGATGCATTTGGTAGATCTGAAGGAGCTGGATGGTCAGCGAAGTCTTGGTTGCAAGATTAGTTAGGCCCAGTGGGAGCAGTGATGGTTCAGATTTTAATAGCAGCTTTGATAGCACTGTGTGTGATGTTTCTTTTGTAATTTGTTACTGACCTTTGAGAAAGCTATGATATTGAGATAGGTTGGAGTTGTGATGCCTGGAGACAACACTCAGATGCCGTTGTTGACTGTTCCTGATCTGGATGAAGAGGGACAAGTGGGACTGGATAGAGTATTGATGGATAAATATCCTTTTTGATTATTTGATCATTTTAAAAATGTTTTTCAATATTAGTGTGATTTTAGTATGTTGTTATGAATCAAAGGGGGGAAATAGGATAATGTGATTCATACATCATTTATATATCGTTTTTATATTCTTAGTTGATATTGATGTTTTTATTTGAAAGTGTTGTTTTTGCAAAGATACTGTTTGGTCTTTTCTTTTCTTCCAGAAGCATTTGGGGAATATGTAGAGATTGAAATACTCAAACAAGGACAATATGAAGGGACAATAGGAAAGGAGAATGACTGGGAGGAGATGGAACAAGGAAGGTGTGGAAAGGTTCCGATTCCATCATCAACGATGCATTGGATCGACACTGCTGGGGAGATGAAGTGTAGTGGACTACATTCCAGTGTCTGCAATGAAATATAGACATATTTGCATGTGTAATACATAATTTGTGTCATATTCTTAGGTATTAATTTTTGTAGAATGATATTTGATGTTATTGGATACATGTGGGGATCTTAGATGTTTTTGTTTATTTCGTGAATGCTTAGGAACATGGAGTCTAGGCAGGGATAGAGATCCACTGTAGGGTCCGATAGGTGACCAGCCTGGGAGTGGACATTTTTGGATAGTATTTTGTTTGCTGGGGCTTTCATGTGTATCTAATTTGCATCATAGTTTCAAATGTCATTGATAGAGGATTTATGAATTGATCTGGAGTACCTAGGTGGTTGCCTGGGGCAGAGGGGCCGTGAGAGAATTTTTACTGTCTTGATTGATGGATGGATATTTAAACGAGGAAGGCTGCCAGACAGGTTTTTCGCTCTCACACTCCATAAAGATTTGTTCATATTTCATAGTAATGTATTCACACTTCATAAAGATTTGTTCATATTTAAAGGTATTTACACTCCGGAGAGAAGTGTTTTTGGTTTATTGTTAAAGATACTCAATCAGAGAAATTGTTACTTGTCATAATCCTGTTCTTTTTGTTTTCGAGACTTTTAGTTGGTCTCGAAGGGGGGAATGTAGTGTATTAAGATTATGACTTTGTTAATGGTTTTAAGTGGAACCTGAGAGGATGTTTATTTAGTGTCAGAGGGAATGGTTTTAGTGTGACACCCCACATAGGACAGAGAAGTCTGTGTGTTGTAGACAGGGGATTGGACAGTAAAAGGGAGCCACCCATATTTTGGGGAAGATTATATATACTGGGTTTAAACGAAGAAGAGGGGGTTAGAGCAGACATTACAAATTGGGAACTACTGCTCTCCGGTGAATCCCCTGGACACCTGTACACTTATGCTGAAATCTTGTGATATGAATAAAACTTATGATCAAGGTTCAGATGAGCGGACTCCTTTGTTTGACAGCAATAACTAGCAACATTGACTCGACACTACA